>NW_027287376.1:0-69263 GCF_022747635.1 Hetaerina americana | reverse complement strand
GAGATATTCACCTAGAACCCTGAGGGGGGGGTATTGACACTTTTCATGGAAAAATGTGAAAAATTAAAATTTCTATAAATGAAATAAATGCCTTCTATACACCTCAAACATTCACTATAAAACAGAAAAATGTTGTTTTTCGCAATATTTTTAGAAATTTGGGCTCTTTTAGTAAAATTAACACTAGCGCTGAGGCATCTTTTATGCTCATTTATTGTCTTTCAGGATTTATCCTTGGTTTTATTTTGTTTATTTCATGAAAATGAACATTAATACACACCAGGGAAACATTTTTGTTTGATTTTTATCGAGTGAGATTTTCACCTAGAACCCAAAGGGGGGGTATTGGCACTTTTCATGGAAAAATGTGAATAATGAAAATTTCCAAAAATTAAATAAATGCCTTCTATACACCTCAAACATTCATTTTCAAACAGAAAAATGTTTTTTTTCGCAATATTTTTAGAAATATGGGCTCTTTTAGTAACATTAATACTAGCGCTGAAGAATCTTTTTTGCTCATTTATTGTCTTTCAGGATTTATCCTTGGTTTTATTTTGTTTATTTCATAAAAATGAACAACAATACACACCATGAAAATATTTTTGTTTGATTTGTGTCGAGTGAGATTTTCACCTAGAGCCCAAAGGGGGGGGTATTGGCACTTTTCATGGAAAAATGTGAAAAGTTAAAATTTCTAAAAATGAAATAAATGCCTTCTATACACCTCAAACATTCACTTTAAAACAGAAAAATGTTTTTTTTCGCAATATTTTTAGAAATTTTGGCTCTTTTAGTAACATTAACACTAGCGCTGAAGCATCTTTTATGCTCATTTCTTGTCTTTCAGGATTTATTCTGGGTTTTATTTTATTTATTTGATGAAAATGAACATTAATACACACCATGGAAACATTTTTGTTTGATTTGTGTCGAGTGAGATTTTCACCTAGAACCCAAAGGGGGGGGTATTGGCACTTTTCATGGAAAAATGTGAATAATGAAAATTTCTAAAAATGAAATAAATGCCTTCTATACACCTCAAACATTCATTTTCAAACAGAAAAATGTTTTTTTTCGCAATATTTTTAGAAATTTGGGCTCTTTTAGTAACATTAATACCAGCGCTGAAGAATCTTTTTTGCTCATTTATTGTCTTTCAGGATTTATCCTTGGTTTTATTTTGTTTATTTCATAAAAATGAACAACAATACACACCATGAAAACATTTTTGTTTGATTTGAGTCGAGTGAGATTTTCACCTAGAGCCCAAAGGGGGGGGTATTGGCACTTTTCATGGAAAAATGTGAAAAGTTAAAATTTCTAAAAATGAAATAAATGCCTTCTATACACCTCAAACATTCACTCTAAAACAGAAAAATGTTGTTTTTCGCAATATTTTTGGAAATTTGGGCTCTTTTAGTAACATTACCACTAGCGCTGAAGCATCTTTTATGCTCATTTATTGTCTTTCAGGATTTATTCTTGGTTTTATTTTGTTTTTTCATGAAAATTAACAACAATACACACCATGGAAACATTTTTGTTTGATTTTTATCGAGTGAGATTTTCACCTAGAACCCAAAGGGGGGGGTATTGGCACTTTTCATGGAAAAATGTGAAAAATTAAAATTTCTTAAAATGAAATAAATGCCTTCCACACACCTCGAACATTCACTTTAAAACAGAAGATTGTTGTTTTTGGCAATATTTTTAGAAATTTGGGCTCTTTTAGTAAAATTAACACTAGCGCTGAAGCATCTTTTATGCTCATTTATTGTCTTTCAGGATTTATCCTTGGTTTTATTTTGTTTATTTCATGAAAATGAACAACCATACACACCATGGAAACATTTTTGTTTCATTTGTGTCGAGTGATATTTTCACCTAGAACCTAAAGCGGGGGGTTTTGGCACTTTTCATGGAAAAATGTGAAAAATTAAAATTTCTAAAAATGAAATAAATGCCTTCTTTACACCTCGAACATTCACTTTAAAACAAAAGATTGTTGTTTTTCGCAATATTTTTAGAAATTTGGGCTCTTTTAGTAACATTAACACTAGCGCTGAAGCATCTTTTATGCTCATTTCTTGCCTTTCAGGATTTATTCTGGGTTTTATTTGTTTATTTGATGAAAATGAACATTAATACACACCATGGAAACATTTTTGTTTGATTTGTGTCGAGTGAGATTTTCACCTTGAACCCTAAGGGGGGGGGGTATTGGCACTTTTCATGAAAAAATGTGAAAAATTAAATTTCTAAAAATGAAATAAATGCCTTCTACACACCTCGAAAATTCACTTTAAAACAGAAGATTGTTGTTTTTCGCAATATTTTTAGAAATTTGGGCTCTTTTAGTAACATTAACACTAGCGCTGAAGCATCTTTTATGCTCATTTCTTGTCTTTCAGGATTTATTCTGGGTTTTATTTTGTTTATTTGATGAAAATGAACATTAATACACACAATGGAAACATTTTTGTTTGATTTGTGTCGTGTGAGATTTTCACCTAGAACCCAAAGGGGTATTGACACTTTTCATGGAAAAATGTGAAAAATTAAAATTTCTAAAAATGAAATAAATGCCTTCTATACACCTCAAACATTCACTCTAAAACAGAAAAATGTTGTTTTTCGCAATATTTTTAGAAATTTGGGCTCTTTTAGTAACATTAACACTAGCGCTGAAGCATCTTTTATGCTCATTTCTTGCCTTTCAGGATTTATTCTGGGTTTTATTTTGTTTATTTCATGAAAATGAACAACAATACACTCCATGGAAACATTTTTGTTTGATTTGTGTCGAGTGAGATTTTCACCTAGATCCCAAAGGGGGGGGGTATTGGCACTTTTCATGGAAAAATGTAAAAATTAAAATTTCTTAAAATGAAATAAATGCCTTCTATACACCTCAAACATTCACTTTAAAACAGAAAAATGTTTTTTTTCGCAATATTTTTAGAAATTTGGGCTCTTTTAGTAACATTAACACTAGCGCTGAAGCATATTTTATGCTCATTTCTTGTCTTTCAGGATTTATTCTGGGTTTTATTTTGTTTATTTCATGAAAATGAACAACAATATACTCCATGGAAACATTTTTGTTCGATTTGTGTCGAGTGAGATTTTCACCTAGAACCCAAAGGGGGGGTATTGGCACTTTTCATGGAAAAATGTGAAAAATTAAAATTTCTTAAAATGAAATAAATGCCTTCTATACACCTCGAACATTCACTTTAAAACAGAAGATTGTTGTTTTTCGCAATATTTTTAGAAATTTGGGCTCTTTTACTAACATTAACACTAGCGCTGAAGCATCTTTTATGCTCATTTATTGTCTTTCAGGATTTATCCTTGGTTTTATTTTGCTTATTTCATGAAAATGAACAACCATACACACCATGGAAACATTTTTGTTTGATTTGTGTCGAGTGAGATATTCACCTAGAACCCTGAGGGGGGGGTATTGACACTTTTCATGGAAAAATGTGAAAAATTAAAATTTCTATAAATGAAATAAATGCCTTCTATACACCTCAAACATTCACTATAAAACAGAAAAATGTTGTTTTTCGCAATATTTTTAGAAATTTGGGCTCTTTTAGTAAAATTAACACTAGCGCTGAGGCATCTTTTATGCTCGTTTCTTGTCTTTCAGGATTTATTCTGGGTTTTATTTTGTTTATTTCATGAAAATGAGCAACAATACACTCCATGGAAACATTTTTGTTCGATTTGTGTCGAGTGAGATTTTCACCTAGAACCCAAAGGGGGGGGGTATTGGCACTTTTCATGGAAAAATGTGAATAATGAAAATTTCTAAAAATGAAATAAATGCCTCCTATACACCTCAAACATTCATTTTCAAACAGAAAAATGTTTTTTTTCGCAATATTTTTAGAAATTTGGGCTCTTTTAGTAACATTAATACTAGCGCTGAAGAATCTTTTTTGCTCATTTATTGTCTTTCAGGATTTACCCTTGGTTTTATTTTGTTTATTTCATAAAAATGAACAACAATACACACCATGAAAACATTTTTGTTTGATTTGTGTCGAGTGAGATTTTCACCTAGAGCCCAAAGGGGGGGGTATTGGCACTTTTCATGGAAAAATGTGAAAAGTTAAAATTTCTAAAAATGAAATAAATGCCTTCTATACACCTCAAACATTCACTTTAAAACAGAAAAATGTTTTTTTCGCAATATTTTTAGAAATTTGGGCTCTTTTAGTAACATTAACACTAGCGCTGAAGCATCTTTTATGCTCATTTCTTGTCTTTCAGGATTTATTCTGGGTTTTATTTTATTTATTTGATGAAAATGAACATTAATACACACCATGGAAACATTTTTGTTTGATTTGTGTCGAGTGAGATTTTCACCTAGAACCCAAAGGGGGGGGTATTGGCACTTTTCATGGAAAAATGTGAATAATGAAAATTTCTAAAAATGAAATAAATGCCTTCTATACACCTCAAACATTCATTTTCAAACAGAAAAATGTCTTTTTTCGCAATATTTTTAGAAATTTGGGCTCTTTTAGTAACATTAATACTAGCGCTGAAGAATCTTTTTTGCTCATTTATTGTCTTTCAGGATTTATCCTTGGTTTTATTTTGTTTATTTCATAAAAATGAACAACAATACACACCATGAAAACATTTTTGTTTGATTTGTGTCGAGTGAGATTTTCACCTAGAACCCAAAGGGGGGGGTATTGGCACTTTTCATGGAAAAATGTGAAAAATTAAAATTTCTTAAAATGAAATAAATGCCTTCTATACACCTCGAACATTCACTTTAAAACAGAAGATTGTTGTTTTTCGCAATATTTTTAGAAATTTGGGCTCTTTTAGTAAAATTAACACTAGCGCTGAAGCATCTTTTATGCTCATTTATTGTCTTTCAGGATTTATCCTTGGTTTTATTTTGTTTATTTCATGAAAATGAACAACCATACACACCATGGAAACATTTTTGTTTGAATTGTGTCGAGTGATATTTTCACCTAGAAACTAAAGCGGGGGGTTTTGGCACTTTTCATGGAAAAATGTGAAAAATTAAAATTTCTAAAAATGAAATAAATGCCTTCTATACACCTCGAACATTCACTTTAAAACAGAAGATTGTTGTTTTTCGCAATATTTTTAGAAATTTGGGCTCTTTTAGTAACATTAACACTAGCGCTGAAGCATATTTTATGCTCATTTCTTGTCTTTCAGGATTTATTCTGGGTTTTATTTTGTTTATTTCATGAAAATGAACAACAATATACTCCATGGAAACATTTTTGTTCGATTTGTGTCGAGTGAGATTTTCACCTAGAACCCAAAGGGGGGATATTGGCACTTTTCATGGAAAAATGTGAAAAATTAAAATTTCTTAAAATGAAATAAATGGCTTCTATACACCTCGAACATTCACTTTAAAACAGAAGATTGTTGTTTTTCGCAATATTTTTAGAAATTTGGGCTCTTTTAGTAACATTAACACTAGCGCTGAAGCATCTTTTATGCTCATTTATTGTCTTTCAGGATTTATCCTTGGTTTTATTTTGCTTATTTCATGAAAATGAACAACCATACACACCATGGAAACATTTTTGTTTGATTTGTGTCGAGTGAGATATTCACCTAGAACCCTGAGGGGGGGGTATTGACACTTTTCATGGAAAAATGTGAAAAATTAAAATTTCTATAAATGAAATAAATGCCTTCTATACACCTCAAACATTCACTATAAAACAGAAAAATGTTGTTTTTCGCAATATTTTTAGAAATTTGGGCTCTTTTAGTAAAATTAACACTAGCGCTGAGGCATCTTTTATGCTCATTTATTGTCTTTCAGGATTTATCCTTGGTTTTATTTTGTTTATTTCATGAAAATGAACAACCATACACACAATGGAAACATTTTTGTTCGATTTGTGTAGAGTGAGATTTTCACCTAGAACCCAAAGGGGGGGGTATTGGTACTTTTCATGGAAAAATGTGAGAAATTAAAATTTCTTAAAATGAAATAAATGCCTTCTATAGACCTCAAACATTCACTTTAAAACAGAAAAATGTTTTTTTTCGCAATATTTTTAGAAATTTTGGCTCTTTTAGTAACATTAACACTAGCGCTGATGCATCTTTTATGCTCATTTCTTGTCTTTCAGGATTTATTCTGGGTTTTATTTTATTTATTTGATGAAAATGAACATTAATACACACCATGGAAACATTTTTGTTTGATTTGTGTCGAGGGAGATTTTCACCTAGAACCCAAAGGGGGGGGTATTGGCACTTTTCATGGAAAAATGTGAATAATGAAAATTTCTAAAAATGAAATAAATGCCTTCTATACACCTCAAACATTCATTTTCAAACAGAAAAATGTTTTTTTTCGCAATAATTTTAGAAATATGGGCTCTTTTAGTAACATTAATACTAGCGCTGAAGAATCTTTTTTGCTCATTTATTGTCTTTCAGGATTTATCCTTGGTTTTATTTTGTTTATTTCGTAAAAATGAACAACAATACACACCATGAAAACATTTTTGTTTGATTTGTGTCGAGTGAGATTTTCACCTAGAGCCCAAAGGGGGGGGGGTATTGGCACTTTTCATGGAAAAATGTGAAAAGTTAAAATTTCTAAAAATGAAATAAATGCCTTCTATACACCTCAAACATTCACTTTAAAACAGAAGATTGTTGTTTTTCGCAATATTTTTAGAAATTTGGGCTCTTTTAGTAACATTAACACTAGCGCTGAAGCATCTTTTATGCTCATTTCTTGCCTTTCAGGATTTATTCTGGGTTTTATTTTGTTTATTTGATGAAAATGAACATTAATACACACCATGGAAACATTTTTGTTTGATTTGTGTCGAGTGAGATTTTCACCTTGAACCCTAAGGGGGGGGGTATTGACACTTTTCATGGAATAATGTGAAAAATTAAAATTTCTAAAAATGAAATAAATGCCTTCTATACACCTCAAACATTCACTATAAAACAGAAAAATGTTGTTTTTCGAAATATTTTTAGAAATTTGGGCTCTTTTAGTAACATTAACACTAGCGCTGAAGCATCTTTTATGCTCATTTCTTGTCTTTCAGGATTTATTCTGGGTTTTATTTTGTTTATTTCATGAAAATGAATTACAATACACTCCATGGAAACATTTTTGTTCTATTTGTGTCGAGTGAGATTTTCACCTAGAACCCAAAGGGGGGGGGTATTGGCACTTTTCATGAAAAAATGTGAAAAATTAAAATTTCTAAAAATGAAATAAATGCCTTCTATACACCTCGAACATTCACTTTAAAACAGAAGATTGTTGTTTTTCGCAATATTTTTAGAAATTTGGGCTCTTTTAGTGACATTAACACTAGCGCTGAAGCATCTTTATGCTCATTTCTTGTTTTTCAGGATTTATTCTGGGTTTTATTTTGTTTATTTGATGAAAATGAACATTAATACACACCAGGGAAACATTTTTGTTTGATTTGTGTCGAGTGAGATTTTCACCTAGAACCCAAAGGGGTATTGACACTTTTCATGGAAAAATGTGAAAAATTAAAATTTCTAAAAATGAAATAAATGCCTTCTATACACCTCAAACATTCACTCTAAAACAGAAAAATGTTGTTTTTCGCAAAATTTTTAGAAATTTGGGCTCTTTTAGTAACATTAACACTAGCGCTGAAGCATATTTTATGTTCATTTATTGTCTTTCAGGATTTATTCTGGGTTTTATTTTGTTTATTTCATGAAAATTAACAACAATACACTCCATGGAAACATTTTTGTTTGATTTGTGTCGAGTGAGATTTTCACCTAGAACCCAAAGGGGGGGGTATTGGCACTTTTCATGGAAAAATGTAAAAATTAAAATTTCTTAAAATGAAATAAATGCCTTCTATACACCTCAAACATTCACTTTAAAACAGAAAAATGTTTTTTTTCGCAATATTTTTAGAAATTTGGGCTCTTTTAGTAACATTAACACTAGCGCTGAAGCATCTTTTATGCTCATTTATTGTCTTTCAGGATTTATCCTTGGTTTTATTTTGCTTATTTCATGAAAATGAACAACCATACACACCATGGAAACATTTTTGTTTGATTTGTGTCGAGTGAGATTTTCACCTAGAACCCAAAGGGGGGGTATTGGCACTTTTCATGGAAAAATGTGAATAATGAAAATTTCCAAAAATTAAATAAATGCCTTCTATACACCTCAAACATTCATTTTCAAACAGAAAAATGTTTTTTTTCGCAATATTTTTAGAAATATGGGCTCTTTTAGTAACATTAATACTAGCGCTGAAGAATCTTTTTTGCTCATTTATTGTCTTTCAGGATTTATCCTTGGTTTTATTTTGTTTATTTCATAAAAATGAACAACAATACACACCATGAAAATATTTTTGTTTGATTTGTGTCGAGTGAGATTTTCACCTAGAGCCCAAAGGGGGGGGTATTGGCACTTTTCATGGAAAAATGTGAAAAGTTAAAATTTCTAAAAATGAAATAAATGCCTTCTATACACCTCAAACATTCACTTTAAAACAGAAAATGGTTGTTTTTCGCAATATTTTTAGAAATTTTGGCTCTTTTAGTAACATTAACACTAGCGCTGAAGCATCTTTTATGCTCATTTCTTGTCTTTCAGGATTTATTCTGGGTTTTATTTTATTTATTTGATGAAAATGAACATTAATACACACCATGGAAACATTTTTGTTTGATTTGTGTCGAGTGAGATTTTCACCTAGAACCCAAAGGGGGGGGTATTGGCACTTTTCATGGAAAAATGTGAATAATGAAAATTTCTAAAAATGAAATAAATGCCTTCTATACACCTCAAACATTCATTTTCAAACAGAAAAATGTTTTTTTTCGCAATATTTTTAGAAATTTGGGCTCTTTTAGTAACATTAATACCAGCGCTGAAGAATCTTTTTTGCTCATTTATTGTCTTTCAGGATTTATCCTTGGTTTTATTTTGTTTATTTCATAAAAATGAACAACAATACACACCATGAAAACATTTTTGTTTGATTTGTGTCGAGTGAGATTTTCACCTAGAGCCCAAAGGGGGGGGTATTGGCACTTTTCATGGAAAAATGTGAAAAGTTAAAATTTCTAAAAATGAAATAAATGCCTTCTATACACCTCAAACATTCACTCTAAAACAGAAAAATGTTGTTTTTCGCAATATTTTTGGAAATTTGGGCTCTTTTAGTAACATTAACACTAGCGCTGAAGCATCTTTTATGCTCATTTATTGTCTTTCAGGATTTATTCTTGGTTTTATTTTGTTTTTTCATGAAAATTAACAACAATACACACCATGGAAACATTTTTGTTTGATTTTTATCGAGTGAGATTTTCACCTAGAACCCAAAGGGGGGGGTATTGGCACTTTTCATGGAAAAATGTGAAAAATTAAAATTTCTTAAAATGAAATAAATGCCTTCCACACACCTCGAACATTCACTTTAAAACAGAAGATTGTTGTTTTTGGCAATATTTTTAGAAATTTGGGCTCTTTTAGTAAAATTAACACTAGCGCTGAAGCATCTTTTATGCTCATTTATTGTCTTTCAGGATTTATCCTTGGTTTTATTTTGTTTATTTCGTAAAAATGAACAACAATACACACCATGAAAACATTTTTGTTTGATTTGTGTCGAGTGAGATTTTCACCTAGAGCCCAAAGGGGGGGGGTATTGGCACTTTTCATGGAAAAATGTGAAAAGTTAAAATTTCTAAAAATGAAATAAATGCCTTCAATACACCTCAAACATTCACTTTAAAACAGAAGATTGTTGTTTTTCGCAATATTTTTAGAAATTTGGGCTCTTTTAGTAACATTAACACTAGCGCTGAAGCATCTTTTATGCTCATTTCTTGCCTTTCAGGATTTATTCTGGGTTTTATTTTGTTTATTTGATGAAAATGAACATTAATACACACCATGGAAACATTTTTGTTTGATTTGTGTCGAGTGAGATTTTCACCTTGAACCCTAAGGGGGGGGGTATTGACACTTTTCATGGAATAATGTGAAAAATTAAAATTTCTAAAAATGAAATAAATGCCTTCTATACACCTCAAACATTCACTATAAAACAGAAAAATGTTGTTTTTCGAAATATTTTTAGAAATTTGGGCTCTTTTAGTAACATTAACACTAGCGCTGAAGCATCTTTTATGCTCATTTCTTGTCTTTCAGGATTTATTCTGGGTTTTATTTTGTTTATTTCATGAAAATGAATTACAATACACTCCATGGAAACATTTTTGTTCTATTTGTGTCGAGTGAGATTTTCACCTAGAACCCAAAGGGGGGGGGTATTGGCACTTTTCATGAAAAAATGTGAAAAATTAAAATTTCTAAAAATGAAATAAATGCCTTCTATACACCTCGAACATTCACTTTAAAACAGAAGATTGTTGTTTTTCGCAATATTTTTAGAAATTTGGGCTCTTTTAGTGACATTAACACTAGCGCTGAAGCATCTTTATGCTCATTTCTTGTTTTTCAGGATTTATTCTGGGTTTTATTTTGTTTATTTGATGAAAATGAACATTAATACACACCATGGAAACATTTTTGTTTGATTTGTGTCGAGTGAGATTTTCACCTAGAACCCAAAGGGGTATTGACACTTTTCATGGAAAAATGTGAAAAATTAAAATTTCTAAAAATGAAATAAATGCCTTCTATACACCTCAAACATTCACTCTAAAACAGAAAAATGTTGTTTTTCGCAAAATTTTTAGAAATTTGGGCTCTTTTAGTAACATTAACACTAGCGCTGAAGCATATTTTATGTTCATTTATTGTCTTTCAGGATTTATTCTGGGTTTTATTTTGTTTATTTCATGAAAATTAACAACAATACACTCCATGGAAACATTTTTGTTTGATTTGTGTCGAGTGAGATTTTCACCTAGAACCCAAAGGGGGGGGTATTGGCACTTTTCATGGAAAAATGTAAAAATTAAAATTTCTTAAAATGAAATAAATGCCTTCTATACACCTCAAACATTCACTTTAAAACAGAAAAATGTTTTTTTTCGCAATATTTTTAGAAATTTGGGCTCTTTTAGTAACATTAACACTAGCGCTGAAGCATCTTTTATGCTCATTTATTGTCTTTCAGGATTTATCCTTGGTTTTATTTTGCTTATTTCATGAAAATGAACAACCATACACACCATGGAAACATTTTTGTTTGATTTGTGTCGAGTGAGATATTCACCTAGAACCCTGAGGGGGGGGTATTGACACTTTTCATGGAAAAATGTGAAAAATTAAAATTTCTATAAATGAAATAAATGCCTTCTATACACCTCAAACATTCACTATAAAACAGAAAAATGTTGTTTTTCGCAATATTTTTAGAAATTTGGGCTCTTTTAGTAAAATTAACACTAGCGCTGAGGCATCTTTTATGCTCATTTATTGTCTTTCAGGATTTATCCTTGGTTTTATTTTGTTTATTTCATGAAAATGAACATTAATACACACCATGGAAACATTTTTGTTTGATTTGTGTCGAGTGAGATTTTCACCTAGAACCCAAAGGGGGGGTATTGGCACTTTTCATGGAAAAATGTGAATAATGAAAATTTCCAAAAATTAAATAAATGCCTTCTATACACCTCAAACATTCATTTTCAAACAGAAAAATGTTTTTTTTCGCAATATTTTTAGAAATATGGGCTCTTTTAGTAACATTAATACTAGCGCTGAAGAATCTTTTTTGCTCATTTATTGTCTTTCAGGATTTATCCTTGGTTTTATTTTGTTTATTTCATAAAAATGAACAACAATACACACCATGAAAATATTTTTGTTTGATTTGTGTCGAGTGAGATTTTCACCTAGAGCCCAAAGGGGGGGGTATTGGCACTTTTCATGGAAAAATGTGAAAAGTTAAAATTTCTAAAAATGAAATAAATGCCTTCTATACACCTCAAACATTCACTTTAAAACAGAAAAATGTTTTTTTTCGCAATATTTTTAGAAATTTTGGCTCTTTTAGTAACATTAACACTAGCGCTGAAGCATCTTTTATGCTCATTTCTTGTCTTTCAGGATTTATTCTGGGTTTTATTTTATTTATTTGATGAAAATGAACATTAATACACACCATGGAAACATTTTTGTTTGATTTGTGTCGAGTGAGATTTTCACCTAGAACCCAAAGGGGGGGGTATTGGCACTTTTCATGGAAAAATGTGAATAATGAAAATTTCTAAAAATGAAATAAATGCCTTCTATACACCTCAAACATTCATTTTCAAACAGAAAAATGTTTTTTTTCGCAATATTTTTAGAAATTTGGGCTCTTTTAGTAACATTAATACCAGCGCTGAAGAATCTTTTTTGCTCATTTATTGTCTTTCAGGATTTATCCTTGGTTTTATTTTGTTTATTTCATAAAAATGAACAACAATACACACCATGAAAACATTTTTGTTTGATTTGTGTCGAGTGAGATTTTCACCTAGAGCCCAAAGGGGGGGGTATTGGCACTTTTCATGGAAAATGTGAAAAGTTAAAATTTCTAAAAATGAAATAAATGCCTTCTATACACCTCAAACATTCACTCTAAAACAGAAAAATGTTGTTTTTCGCAATATTTTTGGAAATTTGGGCTCTTTTAGTAACATTAACACTAGCGCTGAAGCATCTTTTATGCTCATTTATTGTCTTTCAGGATTTATTCTTGGTTTTATTTTGTTTTTTCATGAAAATTAACAACAATACACACCATGGAAACATTTTTGTTTGATTTTTATCGAGTGAGATTTTCACCTAGAACCCAAAGGGGGGGGGTATTGGCACTTTTCATGGAAAAATGTGAAAAATTAAAATTTCTTAAAATGAAATAAATGCCTTCCACACACCTCGAACATTCACTTTAAAACAGAAGATTGTTGTTTTTGGCAATATTTTTAGAAATTTGGGCTCTTTTAGTAAAATTAACACTAGCGCTGAAGCATCTTTTATGCTCATTTATTGTCTTTCAGGATTTATCCTTGGTTTTATTTTGTTTATTTCATGAAAATGAACAACCATACACACCATGGAAACATTTTTGTTTCATTTGTGTCGAGTGATATTTTCACCTAGAACCTAAAGCGGGGGGTTTTGGCACTTTTCATGGAAAAATGTGAAAAATTAAAATTTCTAAAAATGAAATAAATGCCTTCTTTACACCTCGAACATTCACTTTAAAACAAAAGATTGTTGTTTTTCGCAATATTTTTAGAAATTTGGGCTCTTTTAGTAACATTAACACTAGCGCTGAAGCATCTTTTATGCTCATTTCTTGCCTTTCAGGATTTATTCTGGGTTTTATTTTGTTTATTTGATGAAAATGAACATTAATACACACCATGGAAACATTTTTGTTTGATTTGTGTCGAGTGAGATTTTCACCTTGAACCCTAAGGGGGGGGGTATTGGCACTTTTCATGAAAAAATGTGAAAAATTAAAATTTCTAAAAATGAAATAAATGCCTTCTACACACCTCGAAAATTCACTTTAAAACAGAAGATTGTTGTTTTTCGCAATATTTTTAGAAATTTGGGCTCTTTTAGTAACATTAACACTAGCGCTGAAGCATCTTTTATGCTCATTTCTTGTCTTTCAGGATTTATTCTGGGTTTTATTTTGTTTATTTGATGAAAATGAACATTAATACACACAATGGAAACATTTTTGTTTGATTTGTGTCGAGTGAGATTTTCACCTAGAACCCAAAGGGGTATTGACACTTTTCATGGAAAAATGTGAAAAATTAAAATTTCTAAAAATGAAATAAATGCCTTCTATACACCTCAAACAGTCACTCTAAAACAGAAAAATGTTGTTTTTCGCAATATTTTTAGAAATTTGGGCTCTTTTAGTAACATTAACACTAGCGCTGAAGCATCTTTTATGTTCATTTATTGTCTTTCAGGATTTATCCTTGTTTTTATTTTGTTTATTTCATGAAAATGAACAACAATACACTCCATGGAAACATTTTTGTTTGATTTGTGTCGAGTGAGATTTTCACCTAGAACCCAAAGGGGGGGGGTATTGGCACTTTTCATGGAAAAATGTAAAAATTAAAATTTCTTAAAATGAAATAAATGCCTTCTATACACCTCAAACATTCACTTTAAAACAGAAAAATGTTTTTTTTCGCAATATTTTTAGAAATTTGGGCTCTTTTAGTAACATTAACACTAGCGCTGAAGCATATTTTATGCTCATTTCTTGTCTTTCAGGATTTATTCTGGGTTTTATTTTGTTTATTTCATGAAAATGAACAACAATATACTCCATGGAAACATTTTTGTTCGATTTGTGTCGAGTGAGATTTTCACCTAGAACCCAAAGGGGGGGTATTGGCACTTTTCATGGAAAAATGTGAAAAATTAAAATTTCTTAAAATGAAATAAATGCCTTCTATACACCTCGAACATTCACTTTAAAACAGAAGATTGTTGTTTTTCGCAATATTTTTAGAAATTTGGGCTCTTTTACTAACATTAACACTAGCGCTGAAGCATCTTTTATGCTCATTTATTGTCTTTCAGGATTTATCCTTGGTTTTATTTTGCTTATTTCATGAAAATGAACAACCATACACACCATGGAAACATTTTTGTTTGATTTGTGTCGAGTGAGATATTCACCTAGAACCCTGAGGGGGGGGTATTGACACTTTTCATGGAAAAATGTGAAAAATTAAAATTTCTATAAAAGAAATAAATGCCTTCTATACACCTCAAACATTCACTATAAAACAGAAAAATGTTGTTTTTCGCAATATTTTTAGAAATTTGGGCTCTTTTAGTAAAATTAACGCTAGCGCTGAGGCATCTTTTATGCTCGTTTCTTGTCTTTCAGGATTTATTCTGGGTTTTATTTTGTTTATTTCATGAAAATGAGCAACAATACACTCCATGGAAACATTTTTGTTCGATTTGTGTCGAGTGAGATTTTCACCTAGAACCCAAAGGGGGGGGGTATTGGCACTTTTCATGGAAAAATGTGAATAATGAAAATTTCTAAAAATGAAATAAATGCCTCCTATACACCTCAAACATTCATTTTCAAACAGAAAAATGTTTTTTTTCGCAATATTTTTAGAAATTTGGGCTCTTTTAGTAACATTAATACTAGCGCTGAAGAATCTTTTTTGCTCATTTATTGTCTTTCAGGATTTATCCTTGGTTTTATTTTGTTTATTTCATAAAAATGAACAACAATACACACCATGAAAACATTTTTGTTTGATTTGTGTCGAGTGAGATTTTCACCTAGAGCCCAAAGGGGGGGGTATTGGCACTTTTCATGGAAAAATGTGAAAAGTTAAAATTTCTAAAAATGAAATAAATGCCTTCTATACACCTCAAACATTCACTTTAAAACAGAAAAATGTTTTTTTCGCAATATTTTTAGAAATTTGGGCTCTTTTAGTAACATTAACACTAGCGCTGAAGCATCTTTTATGCTCACTTCTTGTCTTTCAGGATTTATTCTGGGTTTTATTTTATTTATTTGATGAAAATGAACATTAATACACACCATGGAAACATTTTTGTTTGATTTGTGTCGAGTGAGATTTTCACCTAGAACCCAAAGGGGGGGGTATTGGCACTTTTCATGGAAAAATGTGAATAATGAAAATTTCTAAAAATGAAATAAATGCCTTCTATACACCTCAAACATTCATTTTCAAACAGAAAAATGTCTTTTTTCGCAATATTTTTAGAAATTTGGGCTCTTTTAGTAACATTAATACTAGCGCTGAAGAATCTTTTTTGCTCATTTATTGTCTTTCAGGATTTATCCTTGGTTTTATTTTGTTTATTTCATAAAAATGAACAACAATACACACCATGAAAACATTTTTGTTTGATTTGTGTCGAGTGAGATTTTCACCTAGAACCCAAAGGGGGGGGTATTGGCACTTTTCATGGAAAAATGTGAAAAATTAAAATTTCTTAAAATGAAATAAATGCCTTCTATACACCTCGAACATTCACTTTAAAACAGAAGATTGTTGTTTTTCGCAATATTTTTAGAAATTTGGGCTCTTTTAGTAAAATTAACACTAGCGCTGAAGCATCTTTTATGCTCATTTATTGTCTTTCAGGATTTATCCTTGGTTTTATTTTGTTTATTTCATGAAAATGAACAACCATACACACCATGGAAACATTTTTGTTTGAATTGTGTCGAGTGATATTTTCACCTAGAAACTAAAGCGGGGGGTTTTGGCACTTTTCATGGAAAAATGTGAAAAATTAAAATTTCTAAAAATGAAATAAATGCCTTCTATACACCTCGAACATTCACTTTAAAACAGAAGATTGTTGTTTTTCGCAATATTTTTAGAAATTTGGGCTCTTTTAGTAACATTAACACTAGCCCTGAAGCATCTTTTATGCTCATTTCTTGTCTTTCAGGATTTATTCTGGGTTTTATTTTGTTTATTTGATGAAAATGAACACTAATACACACCATGGAAACATTTTTGTTTGATTTGTGTCGAGTGAGATTTTCACCTAGAACCCTAAGGGGGGGGTAATGACACTTTTCATGGAAAAATGTGAAAAATTAAAATTTCTAAAAATGAAATAAATGCCTTCAATACACCTCAAACATTCACTATAAAACAGAAAAATGTCGTTTTTCGCAATATTTTTAGAAATTTGGGCTCTTTTAGTAACATTAACACTAGCGCTGAAGCATCTTTTATGCTCATTTCTTGTCTTTCAGGATTTATTCTGGGTTTTATTTTGTTTATTTCATGAAAATGAACAACAATACACTCCATGGAAACATTTTTGTTCGATTTGTGTCGAGTGAGATTTTCACCTAGAACCCAAAGGGGGGGGTATTGGCACTTTTCATGAAAAAATGTGAAAAATTAAAATTTCTAAAAATGAAATAAATGCCTTCTATACACCTCGAACATTCACTTTAAAACAGAAGATTGTTGTTTTTCGCAATATTTTTAGAAATTTGGGCTCTTTTAGTAACATTAACACTAGCGCTGAAGCATCTTTTATGCTCATTTCTTGTCTTTCAGGATTTATTCTGGGTTTTATTTTGTTTATTTGATGAAAATTAACAACAATACACACCATGGAAATATTTTTGTTTCATTTGTGTCGAGTGAGATTTTCACCTAGAACCCAAAAGGGGGGTATTGGCACTTTTCATGGAAAAATGTGAAAAATTAAAATTTCTTAAAATGAAATAAATGCCTTCTATACACCTCAAACATTCACTTTAAAACAGAAAAAAGTTTTTTTTCGCAATATTTTTAGAAATTTGGACGCTTTTAGTAACATTAACACTAGCGCTGAAGCATCTTTTATGCTCATTTCTTGTCTTTCAGGATTTATTCTGGGTTTTATTTTATTTATTTGATGAAAATGAACATTAATACACACCATGGAAACATTTTTGTTTGATTTGTGTTGAGTGAGATTTTCACCTAGAACCCAAAGGGGGGAGTATTGGCACTTTTCATGGAAAAATGGGAATAATGAAAATTTCTAAAAATGAAACAAATGCCTTCTATACACCTCGAACATTCACTTTAAAACAGAAGATTGTTGTTTTTCGCAATATTTTTAGAAATTTGGGATCTTTTAGTAACATTAACACTAGCGCTGAAGCATCTTTTATGCTCATTTCTTGTCTTTCAGGATTTATTCTGGGTTTTATTTTGTTTATTTGATGAAAATGAACAACGATACACACCATGGAAACATTTTTGTTCGATTTGTGTGGAGTGAGATTTTCACCTAGAACCCAAAGGGGGGGGTATTGGTACTTTTCATGGAAAAATGTGAAAAATTAAAATTTCTTAAAATGAAATAAATGCCTTCTATACACCTCAAACATTCACTTTAAAACAGAAAAATGTTTTTTTTCGCAATATTTTTAGAAATTTTGGCTCTTTTAGTAACATTTACACTACCGCTGAAGCATCTTTTATGCTCATTTCTTGTCTTTCAGGATTTATTCTGGGTTTTATTTTATTTATTTGATGAAAATGAACATTAATACACACCATGGAAACATTTTTGTTTGATTTGTGTCGAGTGAGATTTTCACCTAGAACCCAAAGGGGGGGGGGGGTATTGGCACTTTTCATTGAAAAATGTGAATAATGAAAATTTCTAAAAATGAAATAAATGCCTTCTATACACCTCAAACATTCATTTTCAAACAGAAAAATGTTTTTTTTCGCAATATTTTTAGAAATTTGGGCTCTTTTAGTTACATTAATACTAGCGCTGAAGAATCTTTTTTGCTCATTTATTGTCTTTCAGGATTTATCCTTGGTTTTATTTTGTTTATTTCATTAAAATGAACAACAATACACACCATGAAAACATTTTTGTTTGATTTGTGTCGAGTGAGATTTTCACCTAGAGCCCAAAGGGGCGGGTATTGGCACTTTTCATGGAAAAATGTGAAAAATTAAAATTTCTAAAAATGAAATAAATGCCTTCTATACACCTCAAACATTCACTCTAAAACAGAAAAATGTTGTTTTTCGCAATATTTTTGGAAATTTGGGCTCTTTTAGTAACATTAACACTAGCGCTGAAGCATCTCTTATGCTAATTTATTGTCTTTCAGGATTTATTCTGGGTTTTATTTTGTTTTTTCATGAAAATTAACAACAATACACACCATGGAAACATTTTTGTTTGATTTTTGTCGAGTGAGATTTTCACCTAGAACCCAAAGGGGGGGTATTGGCACTTTTCATGGAAAAATGTGAAAAATTAAAATTTCTTAAAATGAAATAAATGCCTTCTATACACCTCAAACATTCACTTTAAAACAGAAAAATGTTTTTTTTCGCAATATTTTTAGAAATTTGGGCTCTTTTAGTAACATTAACACTAGCGCTGAAGCATCTTTTATGCTCATTTCTTGTCTTTCAGGATTTATTCTGGGTTTTATTTTATTTATTTGATGAAAATGAACATTAATACACACCATGGAAACATTTTTGTTTGATTTGTGTTGAGTGAGATTTTCACCTAGAACCCAAAGGGGGGGGTATTCGCATTTTTCATGGAAAAATGGGAATAAAGAAAATTTCTAAAAATGAAACAAATGCCTTCTATATACCACAAACATTCATTTTCAAACAGAAAAATGTTGTTTTTCGCAATATTTTTAGAAATTGGGGCTCTTTTAGTAACATTAACACTAGCGCTGAAGAATCTTTTTTGCTCATTTCTTGTCTTTCAGGATTTATTCTGGGTTTTATTTTGTTTATTTCATGAAAATGAACAACAATACACTCCATGGAAACATTTTTGTTCGATTTGTGTCGAGTGAGATTTTCACCTAGAACCCAAAGGGGGGGGTATTGGCACTTTTCATGAAAAAATGTGAAAAATTAAAATTTCTAAAAATGAAATAAATGCTTTCTATACACCTCGAACATTCACTTTAAAACAGAAGATTGTTGTTTTTCGCAATATTTTTAGAAATTTGGGCTCTTTTAGTAACATTAACACTAGCGCTGAAGCATCTTTTATGCTCATTTCTTGTCTTTCAGGATTTATTCTGGGTTTTATTTTGTTTATTTGATGAAAATGAAAATTAATACACACCATGGAAACATTTTTGTTTGATTTGTGTCGAGTGAGATTTTCACCTAGAACCCAAAGGGGTATTGGCACTTTTCATGGAAAAATGTGAAAAATTAAAATTTCTTAAAATGAAATAAATGCCTTCTATACACCTCGAACATTCACTTTAAAACAGAAGATTGTTGTTTTTCGCAATATTTTCAGAAATTTGGGCTCTTTTAGTAACATTAACACTAGCGCTGAAGCATCTTTTATGCTCATTTATTGTCTTTCAGGATTTATCCTTGGTTTTATTTTGCTTATTTCATGAAAATGAACAACCATACACACCATGGAAACATTTTTGTTTGATTTGTGTCGAGTGAGATATTCACCTAGAACCCTAAGGGGGGGGTATTGACACTTTTCATGGAAAAATGTGAAAAATTAAAATTTCTAAAAATGAAATAAATGCCTTCTATACACCTCAAATATTTACTATAAAACAGAAAAATGTTGTTTTTCGCAATATTTTTAGAAATTTGGGCTCTTTTAGTAACATTAACACTAGCGCTGAAGCATCTTTTATGTTCATTTATTGTCTTTCAGGATTTATTCTGGGTTTTATTTTGTTTATTTCATGAAAATGAACAACAATACACTCCATGGAAACATTTTTGTTTGATTTGTGTCGAGTGAGATTTTCACCTAGAACCCAAAGGGGGGGTATTGGCACTTTTCATGGAAAAATGTGAAAAATTAAAATTTTTTTAAAAGGAAATAAATGCCTTCTATACACCTCAAACATTCACTTTAAAACAGAAAAATGTTTTTTTTCACAATATTTTTAGAAATTTGGGCTCTTTTAGTAACATTAACACAAGCGCTGAAGCATCTTTTATGCTCATTTCTTGTCTTTCAGGATTTATTCTGGGTTTTATTTTGTTTATTTCATGAAAATGAACAACAATACACTCCATGGAAACATTTCTGTTCGATTTGTGTCGAGTGAGATTTTCACCTAGAACCCAAAGGGGGGGTATTGGCACTTTTCATGGAAAAATGTGAAAAATTAAAATTTCTAAAAATGAAATAAATGCCTTCTATACACCTCAAACATTCACTTTAAAACAGAAAAATGTTGTTTTTCGCAATATTTTTAGAAATTTGGGCTCTTTTAGTAACATTAACACTAGCGCTGAAGAATCTTTTTTGCTCATTTATTGTCTTTCAGGATTTATCCTTGGTTTTATTTTGTTTATTTCATGAAAATGAACAACAATACACACCATGGAAACATTTTGATTTGATTTGTGTCGAGTGAGATTTTCAACTAGAACCCTACGGGGGGGTAATTGACACTTTTCATGGAAAAATGTGAAAAATTAAAATTTTTAAAAATGAAATAAATGCCTTCTATACACCTCGAACATTCACTTTAAAACAGAAGATTGTTGTTTTTCGCAATATTTTTAGAAATTTGGGATCTTTTAGTAACATTAACACTAGCGCTGAAGCATCTTTTATAAGCATTTATTGTCTTTCAGGATTTATCCTTGGTTTTATTTTGTTTATTTCATGAAAATGAAACCCCATACACACCATGGGAACATTTTTGTTTGATTTGTGTCGAGTGAGATTTTCACCTAGAACTCAAAGGGGGGTATTGGCACTTTTCATGGAAAAATGTGAAAAGTTAAAATTTCTAAAAATGAAATAAATGCCTTCTATACACCTCAAACATTCACTCTAAAACAGAAAAATGTTGTTTTTCGCAATATTTTTAGAAATTTGGGCTCTTTTAGTAACATTAACACTAGCGCTGAAGCATCTTTTATGCTCATTTATTGTCTTTCAGGATTTATCCTTGTTTTTTTTTTTTATTTCATGAAAATGAACAACAATACACACCATGGAAATATATTTGTTTGATTTGTGTCGAGTGAGATTTTCACCTAGAACCCAAAGGGGGGGGTATTGGCACTTTTCATGAAAAAATGTGAAAAATTAAAATTTCTAAAAATGAAATAAATGCCTTCTATACACCTCAAACATTCACTTTAAAACAGAAAAATGTTTTTTTTCACAATATTTTTAGAAATTTTGGCTCTTTTAGTAACATTAACACAAGCGCTGAAGCATCTTTTATGCTCATTTCTTGTCTTTCAGGATTTATTCTGGGTTTTATTTTGTTTATTTCATGAAAATGAACAACAATACACTCCATGGAAACATTTCTGTTCGATTTGTGTCGAGTGAGATTTTCACCTAGAACCCAAAGGGGGGGGTATTGGCACTTTTCATGGAAAAATGTGAAAAATTAAAATTTCTAAAAATGAAATAAATGCCTTCTATACACCTCAAACATTCACTTTAAAACAGAAAAATGTTGTTTTTCGCAATATTTTTAGAAATTTGGGCTCTTTTAGTAACATTAACACTAGCGCTGAAGAATCTTTTTTGCTCATTTCTTGTCTTTCAGGATTTATCCTTGGTTTTATTTTGTTTATTTCATGAAAATGAACAACAATACACACCATGGAAACATTTTGATTTGATTTGTGTCGAGTGAGATTTTCAACTAGAACCCTACGGGGGGGTAATTGACACTTTTCATGGAAAAATGTGAAAAATTAAAATTTTTAAAAATGAAATAAATGCCTTCTATACACCTCGAACATTCACTTTAAAACAGAAGATTGTTGTTTTTCGCAATATTTTTAGAAATTTGGGATCTTTTAGTAACATTAACACTAGCGCTGAAGCATCTTTTATGCGCATTTATTGTCTTTCAGGATTTATCCTTGGTTTTATTTTGTTTATTTCATGAAAATGAAACCCCATACACACCATGGGAACATTTTTGTTTGATTTGTGTCGAGTGAGATTTTCACCTAGAACTCAAAGGGGGGTATTGGCACTTTTCATGGAAAAATGTGAAAAGTTAAAATTTCTAAAAATGAAATAAATGCCTTCTATACACCTCAAACATTCACTCTAAAACAGAAAAATGTTGTTTTTCGCAATATTTTTAGAAATTTGGGCTCTTTTAGTAACATTAACACTAGCGCTGAAGCATCTTTTATGCTCATTTATTGTCTTTCAGGATTTATCCTTGTTTTTTTTTTTATTTCATGAAAATGAACAACAATACACAATATTGGAAATATATTTGTTTGATTTGTGTCGAGTGAGATTTTCACCTAGAACCCAAAGGGGGGGGTATTGGCACTTTTCATGAAAAAATGTGAAAAATTAAAATTTCTAAAAATGAAATAAATGCCTTCTATACACCTCAAACATTCACTCTAAAACAGAAGGTTGTTGTTTTTCGCAATTTTTTTAGAAATTTGGGCTCTTTTAGTAACATTAACACTAGCGCTGAAGAATCTTTTTTGCTCATTTATTGTCTTTCAGGATTTATCCTTGGTTTTATTTTGTTTATTTCATAAAAATGAACAACAATACACACCATGAAAACATTTTTGTTTGATTTGTGTCGAGTGAGATTTTCACCTAGAACCCAAAGGAACTTTTCATGGAAAAATGTGAAAAATTAAAATTTCTAAAAATGAAATAAATGGCTTCTATACACCTCGGACATTCACTTTAAAACAGAAGATTGTTTTTTTCGCAATATATTTTGAAAAATTTGGGCTCTTTTAGTAACATTAACCCCCTCGCTGAAGCATCTTTTATGCTCATTTCTTGTCTTTCAGGATTTATTCTGGGTTTTATTTTGTTTATTTCATGAAAATGTACAACAATACAATCCATGGAAACATTTTTGTTCGATTGGCGTCGAGTGAGATTTTCACCTAGAACCCAAAGGGGGAGGGTATTGGCACTTTTCATGAAAAAATGTGAAAAATTAAAATTTCTAAAAATGAAATAAATGCCTTCTATACACCTCGAACATTCACTTTAAAACAGAAGATTGTTGTTTTTCGCAATATTTTTAGAAATTTGGGCTCTTTTAGTAACATTAACACTAGCGCTGAAGCATCTTTTATGCTCATTTCTTGTCTTTCAGGATTTATTCTGGGTTTTATTTTGTTTATTTGATGAAAATGAACATTAATACACACCATGGAAACATTTTTGTTTGATTTGTGTCGAGTGAGATTTTCACCTAGAACCCAAAGGGGTATTGACACTTTTCATGGAAAAATGTGAAAAATAAAATTTCTTAAAATGAAATAAATGCCTTCTATACACCTCAAACATTCACTTTAAAACAGAGAAATGTTTTTTTTCGCAATATTTTTAGAAATTTGGGCTCTTTTAGTAACATTAACACAAGCGCTGAAGCATCTTTTATGCTCATTTATTGCCTTTCAGGATTTATTCTGGGTTTTATTTTGTTTTTTCATGAAAATTAACAACAATACACACCATGGAAACATTTTTGTTTGATTTGTGTCGAGTGAGATTTTCACCTAGAACCCAAAGGGGGGGGTATTGGCACTTTTCATGGAAAAATGGGAATAATGAAAATTTCTAAAAATGAAATAAATGCCTTCTATACACCTCAAACATTCATTTTCAAACAGAAAAATGTTGTTTTTCGCAATATTTTTAGAAATTTGGGCTCTTTTAGTAACATTAACACTAGCGCTGAAGAATCTTTTTTGCTCATTTCTTGTCTTTCAGGATTTATTCTGGGTTTTATTTTGTTTATTTCATGAAAATGTACAACAATACAATCCATGGAAACATTTTTGTTCGATTGGCGTCGAGTGAGATTTTCACCTAGAACCCAAAGGGGGGGGTATTGGCACTTTTCATGAAAAAATGTGAAAATTAAAATTTCTAAAAATGAAATAAATGCCTTTTATACACCTCGAACATTCACTTTAAAACAGAAGATTGTTGTTTTTCGCAATATTTTTAGAAATTTGGGCTCTTTTAGTAACATTAACACTAGCGCTGAAGCATCTTTTATGCTCATTTCTTGTCTTTCAGGATTTATTCTGGGTTTTATTTTGTTTATTTGATGAAAATGAACATTAATACACACCATGGAAACATTTTTGTTTGATTTGTGTCGAGTGAGATTTTCACCTAGAACCCAAAGGGGTATTGACACTTTTCATGGAAAAATGTGAAAAATAAAATTTCTTAAAATGAAATAAATGCCTTCTATACACCTCAAACATTTAATTTAAAACAGAAAAATGTTTTTTTTCGCAATATTTTTAGAAATTTGGGCTCTTTTAGTAACATTACCACAAGCGCTGAAGCATCTTTTATGCTCATTTCTTGTCTTTCAGGATTTATTCTGGGTTTTATTTTGTTTATTTCATGAAAATGAACATTAATACACTCCATGGAAACATTTTTGTTCGATTTGTGTCGAGTGAGATTTTCACCTAGAACCCAAAGGGGGGGTATTGGCACTTTTCATGGAAAAATGTGAAAAGTTAAAATTTCTTAAAATGAAATAAATGCCTTCTATACACCTCAAACATTCACTCTAAAACAGAAAAATGTTGTTTTTCGCAATATTTTTAGAAATTTGGGCTCTTTTAGTAACATTAACACTAGCGCTGAAGCATCTTTTATGCTCATTTCTTGTCTTTCAGGATTTATTCTGGGTTTTATTTTGTTTTTTCATGAAAATTAAAAACAATACACACCATGGAAACATTTTTGTTTCATTTGTGTCGAGTGAGATTTTCACCTAGAACCCAAAGGGGTATTGACACTTTTCATGGAAAAATGTGAAAAATTAAAATTTCTAAAAATGAAATAAATGCCTTCTATACACTTCAAACATTCACTCTAAAACAGAAAAATGTTGTTTTTCGCAATATTTTTAGAAATTTGGGCTCTTTTAATAACATTAACACTAGCGCTGAAGCATCTTTTATGCTCATTTATTGTCTCTTAGGATTTATTCTGGGTTTTATTTTGTTTATTTCCTGAAAATGAACAACGATACACACCATGGAAACATTTTTGTTTGATTTGTGTCGAGTGAGATTTTCACCTAGAACCCAAAGGGGGGGGTATTGGCACTTTTCATGGAAAAATGTGAAAAATTAAAATTTCTAAAATGAAATAAATGCCTTCTATACACCTCAAACATTCACTTTAAAACAGAAAAATGTTGTTTTTCGCAATATTTTTAGAAATTTGGGCTCTTTTAGTAACATTAACACTAGCGCTGAAGCATCTTTTATGCTCATTTATCGTCTTTCAGGATTTATCCTTGTTTTTATTTTGTTTATTTCATGAAAATGAACAACAATACACACCATGGAAATATTTTTTTTTGATTTGTGTCGAGTGAGATTTTCACCTAGAACTCAAAGGGGGGAGTATTGGCACTTTTCATGAAAAAATGTGAAAAATTAAAATTTCTAAAAATGAAATAAATGCCTTCTATACACCTCAAACATTCACTCTAAAACAGAAGATTGTTGTTTTTCGCAATATTTTTAGAAATTTGGGCTCTTTTAGTAACATTAACACTTGCGCTGAAGAATCTTTTTTGCTCATTTATTGTCTTTCAGGATTTATCCTTGATTTTATTTTGTTTATTTCATGAAAATGAACAACAATACACACCATGGAAACATTTTTGTTTGATTTGTGTCGAGTGAGATTTTCACCTAGAACCCTAAGGGGGGGTATTGGCACTTTTCATGGAAAAATGTGAAAAATTAAAATTTCTTAAAATGAAATAAATGCCTTCTATACACCTCAAACATTCACTTTCAAACAGAAAAATGTTGTTTTTCGCAATATTTTTAGAAATTTGGGCTCTTTTAGTAACATTAACACTAGCGCTGAAGCATCTTTTATGCACATTTATTGTCTCTTAGGATTTATTCTGGGTTTTATTTTGTTTATTTAATGAAAATGAACAACGATACACACCATTAAACCTTTTTGTTTGATTTGTGTAGAGTGAGATTTTCTCCTAGAACCCAAAGGGGGGGGTATGGGCACTTTTCATGGAAAAATGTGAAAATTTAAAATTTCTTAAAATGAAATAAATGCCTTCTATACACCTCAAACATTCACTTTAAAACAGAAGATTGTTGTTTTTCGCAATATTTTTAGAAATTTGGGCTCTTTTAGTAACATTAACACTAGCGCTGAAGCATCTTTTATGCTCATTTCTTGTCTTTCAGGATTTATCCTTGGTTTTATTTTGTTTATTTCATGAAAATGAAACCCCATACACACCATGGGAACATTTTTGTTTGATTTGTGTCGAGTGAGATTTTCACCTAGAACTCAAAGGGGGGTATTGGCACTTTTCATGGAAAAATGTGAAAAGTTAAAATTTCTAAAAATGAAATAAATGCCTTCTATACACCTCAAACATTCTCTCTAAAACAGAAAAATGTTGTTTTTCGCAATATTTTTAGAAATTTGGGCTCTTTTAGTAACATTAACACTAGCGCTGAAGCATCTTTTATGCTCATTTATTGTCTTTCAGGATTTATCCTTGTTTTTTTTTTTATTTCATGAAAATGAACAACAATACACAATATTGGAAATATATTTGTTTGATTTGTGTCGAGTGAGATTTTCACCTAGAACCCAAAGGGGGGGGTATTGGCACTTTTCATGAAAAAATGTGAAAAATTAAAATTTCTAAAAATGAAATAATGCCTTCTATACACCTCAAACATTCACTCTAAAACAGAAGGTTGTTGTTTTTCGCAATTTTTTTAGAAATTTGGGCTCTTTTAGTAACATAAACACTAGCGCTGAAGAATCTTTTTTGCTCATTTATTGTCTTTCAGGATTTATCCTTGGTTTTATTTTGTTTATTTCATAAAAATGAACAACAATACACACCATGAAAACATTTTTGTTTGATTTGTGTCGAGTGAGATTTTCACCTAGAACCCAAAGGAACTTTTCATGGAAAAATGTGAAAAATTAAAATTTCTAAAAATGAAATAAATGCCTTCTATACACCTCGGACATTCACTTTAAAACAGAAGATTGTTTTTTTCGCAATATATTTTGAAAAATTTGGGCTCTTTTAGTAACATTAACCCCCTCGCTGAAGCATCTTTTATGCTCATTTCTTGTCTTTCAGGATTTATTCTGGGTTTTATTTTGTTTATTTCATGAAAATGAGCAACAATACACTCCATGGAAACATTTTTGTTCGATTTGTGTCGAGTGAGATTTTCACCTAGAACCCAAAGGGGGGGGTATTGGCACTTTTCATGGAAAAATGGGAATAATGAAAATTTCTAAACATGAAATAAATGCCTTCTATACACCTCAAACATTCATTTTCAAACAGAAGATTGTTGTTTTTCGCAATATTTTTAGAAATTTGGGCTCTTTTAGTAACATTAACACTAGCGCTGAAGCATCTTTTATGCTCATTTCTTGTCTTTCAGGATTTATTCTGGGTTTTATTTTGTTTATTTCATGAAAATGTACAACAATACAATCCATGGAAACATTTTTGTTCGATTGGCGTCGAGTGAGATTTTCACCTAGAACCCAAAGGGGGAGGGTATTGGCACTTTTCATGAAAAAATGTGAAAAATAAAAATTTCTTAAAATGAAATAAATGCCTTCTATATACCTCAAACATTCACTCTAAAACAGAAGATTGTTTTTTTTCGCAATATTTTTAGAAATTTGGGCTCTTTTAGTAACATTAACACTAGCGCTGAAGCATCTTTTATGCTCATTTATTGTCTTTCAGGATTTATTCTGGGTTTTACTTTGTTTTTTAATGAAAATTAACAACAATACACACCATGGAAACATTTTTGTTTGATTTGTGTCGAGTGAGAATATCACCTAGAACCCAAAGGGGGGGGAATTGGCACTTTTCATGGAAAAATGGGAATAATGAAAATTTCTAAACATGAAATAAATGCCTTCTATACACCTCAAACATTCATTTTCAAACAGAAGATTGTTGTTTTTCGCAATATTTTTAGAAATTTGGGCTCTTTTAGTAACATTAACACTAGCGCTGAAGCATCTTTTATGCTCATTTCTTGTCTTTCAGGATTTATTCTGGGTTTTATTTTGTTTATTTCATGAAAATGTAACCAAAACAATCCATGGAAACATTTTTGTTCGATTGGCGTCGAGTGAGATTTTCACCTAGAACCCAAAGGGGGAGGGTATTGGCACTTTTCATGAAAAAATGTGAAAAATTAAAATTTCTAAAAATGAAATAAATGCCTTTTATACACCTCGAACATTCACTTTAAAACAGAAGATTGTTGTTTTTTCGCAATATTTTTAGAAATTTGGGCTCTTTTAGTAACATTAACACTAGCGCTGAAGCATCTTTTATGCTCATTTCTTGTCTTTCAGGATTTATTCTGGGTTTTATTTTGTTTATTTGATGAAAATGAACATTAATACACACCATGGAAACATTTTTGTTTGATTTGTGTCGAGTGAGATTTTCACCTAGAACCCAAAGGGGTATTGACACTTTTCATGGAAAAATGTGAAAAATAAAATTTCTTAAAATGAAATAAATGCCTTCTATACACCTCAAACATTCACTTTAAAACAGAGAAATGTTTTTTTTCGCAATATTTTTAGAAATTTGGGCTCTTTTAGTAACATTAACACAAGCGCTGAAGCATCTTTTATGCTCATTTATTGCCTTTCAGGATTTATTCTGGGTTTTATTTTGTTTTTTCATGAAAATTAACAACAATACACACCATGGAAACATTTTTGTTTGATTTGTGTCGAGTGAGATTTTCACCTAGAACCCAAAGGGGGGGTATTGGCACTTTTCATGGAAAAATGTGAAAAATTAAAATTTCTTAAAATGAAATAAATGCCTTCTATACACCTCAAACATTCACTTTCAAACAGAAAAATGTTGTTTTTCGCAATATTTTTTGATATTTGGGCTCTTTTAGTAACATTAACACTAGCGCTGAAGCATCTTTTATGCTCATTTATTGTCTCTTAGGATTTATTCTGGGTTTTATTTTGTTTATTTCATGAAAATGAACAACGATACACACCATGGAAACATTTTTGTTTGATTTGTGTCGAGTGAGATTTTCACCTAGAACCCAAAGGGGGGGGTATTGGCACTTTTCATGGAAAAATGTGAAAAATTAAAATTTCTAAAAATGAAATAAATGCCTTCTATACACCTCAAACATTCACTTTAAAACAGAAAAATGTTGTTTTTCGCAATATTTTTAGAAATTTGGGCTCTTTTAGTAACATTAACACTAGCGCTGAAGCATCTTTTATGCTCATTTATCGTCTTTCAGGATTTATCCTTGTTTTTATTTTGTTTATTTCATGAAAATGAACAACAATACACACCATGGAAATATTTTTTTTTGATTTGTGTCGAGTGAGATTTTCACCTAGAACTCAAAGGGGGGAGTATTGGCACTTTTCATGAAAAAATGTGAAAAATTAAAATTTCTAAAAATGAAATAAATGCCTTCTATACACCTCAAACATTCACCCTAAAACAGAAGATTGTTGTTTTTCGCAATATTTTTAGAAATTTGGGCTCTTTTAGTAACATTAACACTTGCGCTGAAGAATCTTTTTTGCTCATTTATTGTCTTTCAGGATTTATCCTTGATTTTATTTTGTTTATTTCATGAAAATGAACAACAATACACACCATGGAAACATTTTTGTTTGATTTGTGTCGAGTGAGATTTTCACCTAGAACCCTAAGGGGGGGGTATTGGCACTTTTCATGGAAAAATGTGAAAAGTTAAAATTTCTAAAAATGAAATAAATGCCTTCTATACACCTCAAACATTCAATCTAAAACAGAAAAATGTTTTTTTCGCAATATTTTTAGAAATTTGGGCTCTTTTAGTAACATTAACACTAGCGCTGAAGCATCTTTTATGCTCATTTATTGTCTTTCAGGATTTATTCTGGGTTTTATTTTGTTTTTTACTGAAAATTAACAACAATACACACCATGGAAACATTTTTGTTTGATTTGTGTCGAGTGAGATTTTCACCTAGAACCCAAAGGGGGGGTATTGGCACTTTTCATGGAAAAATGTGAAAAATTAAAATTTCTTAAAATGAAATAAATGCCTTCTATACACCTCAAACATTCACTTTCAAACAGAAAAATGTTGTTTTTCGCAATATTTTTAGAAATTTGGGCTCTTTTAGTAACATTAACACTAGCGCTGAAGCATCTTTTATGCACATTTATTGTCTCTTAGGATTTATTCTGGGTTTTATTTTGTTTATTTCATGAAAATGAACAACGATACACACCATTAAACCTTTTTGTTTGATTTGTTTAGAGTGAGATTTTCTCCTAGAACCCAAAGGGGGGGGTATGGGCACTTTTCATGGAAAAATGTGAAAATTTAAAATTTCTTAAAATGAAATAAATGCCTTCTATACACCTCAAACATTCACTTTAAAACAGAAGATTGTTGTTTTTCGCAATATTTTTAGAAATTTGGGCTCTTTTAGTAACATTAACACTAGCGCTGAAGCATCTTTTATGCTCATTTCTTGTCTTTCAGGATTTATTCTGGGTTTTATTTTGTTTATTTGATGAAAATGAACAACAATACACACCATGGAAACATTTTGATTTGATTTGTGTCGAGTGAGATTTTCAACTAGAACCCTACGGGGGGGTAATTGACACTTTTCATGGAAAAATGTGAAAAATTAAAATTTTTAAAAATGAAATAAATGCCTTCTATACACCTCGAACATTCACTTTAAAACAGAAGATTGTTGTTTTTCGCAATATTTTTAGAAATTTGGGATCTTTTAGTAACATTAACACTAGCGCTGAAGCATCTTTTATGCTCATTTCTTGTCTTTCAGGATTTATTCTGGGTTTTATTTTGTTTATTTGATGAAAATGAACATTAATACACACCATGGAAACATTTTTGTTTGATTTGTGTCGAGTGAGATTTTCACCTAGAACCCAAAGGGGTATTGACACTTTTCATGGAAAAATGTGAAAAATAAAATTTCTTAAAATGAAATAAATGCCTTCTATACACCTCAAACATTCACTTTAAAACAGAGAAATGTTTTTTTTCGCAATATTTTTAGAAATTTGGGCTCTTTTAGTAACATTAACACAAACGCTGAAGCATCTTTTATGCTCATTTATTGCCTTTCAGGATTTATTCTGGGTTTTATTTTGTTTTTTCATGAAAATTAACAACAATACACACCATGGAAACATTTTTGTTTGATTTGTGTCGAGTGAGATTTTCACCTAGAACCCAAAGGGGGGGGTATTGGCACTTTTCATGGAAAAATGTGAAAAATTAAAATTTCTTAAAATGAAATAAATGCCTTCTATACACCTCAAACATTCACTTTCAAACAGAAAAATGTTGTTTTTCGCAATATTTTTTGATATTTGGGCTCTTTTAGTAACATTAACACTAGCGCTGAAGCATCTTTTATGCTCATTTATTGTCTCTTAGGATTTATTCTGGGTTTTATTTTGTTTATTTCATGAAAATGAACAACGATACACACCATGGAAACATTTTTGTTTGATTTGTGTCGAGTGAGATTTTCACCTAGAACCCAAAGGGGGGGTATTGGCACTTTTCATGGAAAAATGTGAAAAATTAAAATTTCTAAAAATGAAATAAATGCCTTCTATACACCTCAAACATTCACTTTAAAACAGAAAAATGTTGTTTTTCGCAATATTTTTAGAAATTTGGGCTCTTTTAGTAACATTAACACTAGCGCTGAAGCATCTTTTATGCTCATTTATCGTCTTTCAGGAATTATCCTTGTTTTTATTTTGTTTATTTCATGAAAATGAACAACAATACACACCATGGAAATATTTTTTTTTGATTTGTGTCGAGTGAGATTTTCACCTAGAACTCAAAGGGGGGAGTATTGGCACTTTTCATGAAAAAATGTGAAAAATTAAAATTTCTAAAAATGAAATAAATGCCTTCTATACACCTCAAACATTCACCCTAAAACAGAAGATTGTTGTTTTTCGCAATATTTTTAGAAATTTGGGCTCTTTTAGTAACATTAACACTTGCGCTGAAGAATCTTTTTTGCTCATTTATTGTCTTTCAGGATTTATCCTTGATTTTATTTTGTTTATTTCATGAAAATGAACAACAATACACACCATGGAAACATTTTTGTTTGATTTGTGTCGAGTGAGATTTTCACCTAGAACCCTAAGGGGGGGTATTGGCACTTTTCATGGAAAAATGTGAAAAATTAAAATTTCTTAAAATGAAATAAATGCCTTCTATACACCTCAAACATTCACTTTCAAACAGAAAAATGTTGTTTTTCGCAATATTTTTAGAAATTTGGGCTCTTTTAGTAACATTAACACTAGCGCTGAAGCATCTTTTATGCACATTTATTGTCTCTTAGGATTTATTCTGGGTTTTATTTTGTTTATTTAATGAAAATGAACAACGATACACACCATTAAACCTTTTTGTTTGATTTGTGTAGAGTGAGATTTTCTCCTAGAACCCAAAGGGGGGGGTATGGGCACTTTTCATGGAAAAATGTGAAAATTTAAAATTTCTTAAAATGAAATAAATGCCTTCTATACACCTCAAACATTCACTTTAAAACAGAAGATTGTTGTTTTTCGCAATATTTTTAGAAATTTGGCTCTTTTAGTAACATTAACACTAGCGCTGAAGCATCTTTTATGCTCATTTCTTGTCTTTCAGGATTTATTCTGGGTTTTATTTTGTTTATTTGATGAAAATGAACAACAATACACACCATGGAAACATTTTGATTTGATTTGTGTCGAGTGAGATTTTCAACTAGAACCCTACGGGGGGGTAATTGACACTTATCATGGAAAAATGTGAAAAATTAAAATTTTTAAAAATGAAATAAATGCCTTCTATACACCTCGAACATTCACTTTAAAACAGAAGATTGTTGTTTTTCGCAATATTTTTAGAAATTTGGGATCTTTTAGTAACATTAACACTAGCGCTGAAGCATCTTTTATGCGCATTTATTGTCTTTCAGGATTTATCCTTGGTTTTATTTTGTTTATTTCATGAAAATGAAACCCCATACACACCATGGGAACATTTTTGTTTGATTTGTGTCGAGTGAGATTTTCACCTAGAACTCAAAGGGGGGTATTGGCACTTTTCATGGAAAAATGTGAAAAGTTAAAATTTCTAAAAATGAAATAAATGCCTTCTATACACCTCAAACATTCTCTCTAAAACAGAAAAATGTTGTTTTTCGCAATATTTTTAGAAATTTGGGCTCTTTTAGTAACATTAACACTAGCGCTGAAGCATCTTTTATGCTCATTTATTGTCTTTCAGGATTTATCCTTGTTTTTTTTTTTATTTCATGAAAATGAACAACAATACACAATATTGGAAATATATTTGTTTGATTTGTGTCGAGTGAGATTTTCACCTAGAACCCAAAGGGGGGGGTATTGGCACTTTTCATGAAAAAATGTGAAAAATTAAAATTTCTAAAAATGAAATAATGCCTTCTATACACCTCAAACATTCACTCTAAAACAGAAGGTTGTTGTTTTTCGCAATTTTTTTAGAAATTTGGGCTCTTTTAGTAACATAAACACTAGCGCTGAAGAATCTTTTTTGCTCATTTATTGTCTTTCAGGATTTATCCTTGGTTTTATTTTGTTTATTTCATAAAAATGAACAACAATACACACCATGAAAACATTTTTGTTTGATTTGTGTCGAGTGAGATTTTCACCTAGAACCCAAAGGAACTTTTCATGGAAAAATATGAAAAATTAAAATTTCTAAAAATGAAATAAATGCCTTCTATACACCTCGGACATTCACTTTAAAACAGAAGATTGTTTTTTTCGCAATATATTTTGAAAAATTTGGGCTCTTTTAGTAACATTAACCCCCTCGCTGAAGCATCTTTTATGCTCATTTCTTGTCTTTCAGGATTTATTCTGGGTTTTATTTTGTTTATTTCATGAAAATGAGCAACAATACACTCCATGGAAACATTTTTGTTCGATTTGTGTCGAGTGAGATTTTCACCTAGAACCCAAAGGGGGGGGTATTGGCACTTTTCATGGAAAAATGGGAATAATGAAAATTTCTAAACATGAAATAAATGCCTTCTATACACCTCAAACATTCATTTTCAAACAGAAGATTGTTGTTTTTCGCAATATTTTTAGAAATTTGGGCTCTTTTAGTAACATTAACACTAGCGCTGAAGCATCTTTTATGCTCATTTCTTGTCTTTCAGGATTTATTCTGGGTTTTATTTTGTTTATTTCATGAAAATGTACAACAATACAATCCATGGAAACATTTTTGTTCGATTGGCGTCGAGTGAGATTTTCACCTAGAACCCAAAGGGGGAGGGTATTGGCACTTTTCATGAAAAAATGTGAAAAATAAAAATTTCTTAAAATGAAATAAATGCCTTCTATATACCTCAAACATTCACTCTAAAACAGAAGATTGTTTTTTTTCGCAATATTTTTAGAAATTTGGGCTCTTTTAGTAACATTAACACTAGCGCTGAAGCATCTTTTATGCTCATTTATTGTCTTTCAGGATTTATTCTGGGTTTTACTTTGTTTTTTAATGAAAATTAACAACAATACACACCATGGAAACATTTTTGTTTGATTTGTGTCGAGTGAGAATATCACCTAGAACCCAAAGGGGGGGGTATTGGCACTTTTCATGGAAAAATGGGAATAATGAAAATTTCTAAACATGAAATAAATGCCTTCTATACACCTCAAACATTCATTTTCAAACAGAAGATTGTTGTTTTTCGCAATATTTTTAGAAATTTGGGCTCTTTTAGTAACATTAACACTAGCGCTGAAGCATCTTTTATGCTCATTTCTTGTCTTTCAGGATTTATTCTGGGTTTTATTTTGTTTATTTCATGAAAATGTACAACAATACAATCCATGGAAACATTTTTGTTCGATTGGCGTCGAGTGAGATTTTCACCTAGAACCCAAAGGGGGAGGGTATTGGCACTTTTCATGAAAAAATGTGAAAAATTAAAATTTCTAAAAATGAAATAAATGCCTTCTATACACCTCGAACATTCACTTTAAAACAGAAGATTGTTGTTTTTCGCAATATTTTTAGAAATTTGGGCTCTTTTAGTAACATTAACACTAGCGCTGAAGCATCTTTTATGCTCATTTCTTGTCTTTCAGGATTTATTCTGGGTTTTATTTTGTTTATTTGATGAAAATGAACATTAATACACACCATGGAAACATTTTTGTTTGATTTGTGTCGAGGGAGATTTTCACCTAGAACCCAAAGGGGTATTGACACTTTTCATGGAAAAATGTGAAAAATAAAATTTCTTAAAATGAAATAAATGCCTTCTATACACCTCAAACATTCACTTTAAAACAGAGAAATGTTTTTTTTCGCAATATTTTTAGAAATTTGGGCTCTTTTAGTAACATTAACACAAGCGCTGAAGCATCTTTTATGCTCATTTATTGCCTTTCAGGATTTATTCTGGGTTTTATTTTGTTTTTTCATGAAAATTAACAACAATACACACCATGGAAACATTTTTGTTTGATTTGTGTCGAGTGAGATTTTCACCTAGAACCCAAAGGGGGGGGTATTGGCACTTTTCATGGAAAAATGTGAAAAATTAAAATTTCTTAAAATGAAATAAATGCCTTCTATACACCTCAAACATTCACTTTCAAACAGAAAAATGTTGTTTTTCGCAATATTTTTTGATATTTGGGCTCTTTTAGTAACATTAACACTAGCGCTGAAGCATCTTTTATGCTCATTTATTGTCTCTTAGGATTTATTCTGGGTTTTATTTTGTTTATTTCATGAAAATGAACAACGATACACACCATGGAAACATTTTTGTTTGATTTGTGTCGAGTGAGATTTTCACCTAGAACCCAAAGGGGGGGGTATTGGCACTTTTCATGGAAAAATGTGAAAAATTAAAATTTCTAAAAATGAAATAAATGCCTTCTATACACCTCAAACATTCACTTTAAAACAGAAAAATGTTGTTTTTCGCAATATTTTTAGAAATTTGGGCTCTTTTAGTAACATTAACACTAGCGCTGAAGCATCTTTTATGCTCATTTATCGTCTTTCAGGATTTATCCTTGTTTTTATTTTGTTTATTTCATGAAAATGAACAACAATACACACCATGGAAATATTTTTTTTTGATTTGTGTCGAGTGAGATTTTCACCTAGAACTCAAAGGGGGGAGTATTGGCACTTTTCATGAAAAAATGTGAAAAATTAAAATTTCTAAAAATGAAATAAATGCCTTCTATACACCTCAAACATTCACCCTAAAACAGAAGATTGTTGTTTTTCGCAATATTTTTAGAAATTTGGGCTCTTTTAGTAACATTAACACTTGCGCTGAAGAATCTTTTTTGCTCATTTATTGTCTTTCAGGATTTATCCTTGATTTTATTTTGTTTATTTCATGAAAATGAACAACAATACACACCATGGAAACATTTTTGTTTGATTTGTGTCGAGTGAGATTTTCACCTAGAACCCTAAGGGGGGGGTATTGGCACTTTTCATGGAAAAATGTGAAAAGTTAAAATTTCTAAAAATGAAATAAATGCCTTCTATACACCTCAAACATTCAATCTAAAACAGAAAAATGTTTTTTTCGCAATATTTTTAGAAATTTGGGCTCTTTTAGTAACATTAACACTAGCGCTGAAGCATCTTTTATGCTCATTTATTGTCTTTCAGGATTTATTCTGGGTTTTATTTTGTTTTTTACTGAAAATTAACAACAATACACACCATGGAAACATTTTTGTTTGATTTGTGTCGAGTGAGATTTTCACCTAGAACCCAAAGGGGGGGTATTGGCACTTTTCATGGAAAAATGTGAAAAATTAAAATTTCTTAAAATGAAATAAATGCCTTCTATACACCTCAAACATTCACTTTCAAACAGAAAAATGTTGTTTTTCGCAATATTTTTAGAAATTTGGGCTCTTTTAGTAACATTAACACTAGCGCTGAAGCATTTTTTATGCACATTTATTGTCTCTTAGGATTTATTCTGGGTTTTATTTTGTTTATTTCATGAAAATGAACAACGATACACACCATTAAACCTTTTTGTTTGATTTGTTTAGAGTGAGATTTTCTCCTAGAACCCAAAGGGGGGGGTATGGGCACTTTTCATGGAAAAATGTGAAAATTTAAAATTTCTTAAAATGAAATAAATGCCTTCTATACACCTCAAACATTCACTTTAAAACAGAAGATTGTTGTTTTTCGCAATATTTTTAGAAATTTGGGCTCTTTTAGTAACATTAACACTAGCGCTGAAGCATCTTTTATGCTCATTTCTTGTCTTTCAGGATTTATTCTGGGTTTTATTTTGTTTATTTGATGAAAATGAACAACAATACACACCATGGAAACATTTTGATTTGATTTGTGTCGAGTGAGATTTTCAACTAGAACCCTACGGGGGGGTAATTGACACTTTTCATGGAAAAATGTGAAAAATTAAAATTTTTAAAAATGAAATAAATGCCTTCTATACACCTCGAACATTCACTTTAAAACAGAAGATTGTTGTTTTTCGCAATATTTTTAGAAATTTGGGATCTTTTAGTAACATTAACACTAGCGCTGAAGCATCTTTTATGCTCATTTCTTGTCTTTCAGGATTTATTCTGGGTTTTATTTTGTTTATTTGATGAAAATGAACATTAATACACACCATGGAAACATTTTTGTTTGATTTGTGTCGAGTGAGATTTTCACCTAGAACCCAAAGGGGTATTGACACTTTTCATGGAAAAATGTGAAAAATAAAATTTCTTAAAATGAAATAAATGCCTTCTATACACCTCAAACATTCCCTTTAAAACAGAGAAATGTTTTTTTTCGCAATATTTTTAGAAATTTGGGCTCTTTTAGTAACATTAACACAAGCGCTGAAGCATCTTTTATGCTCATTTATTGCCTTTCAGGATTTATTCTGGGTTTTATTTTGTTTTTTCATGAAAATTAACAACAATACACACCATGGAAACATTTTTGTTTGATTTGTGTCGAGTGAGATTTTCACCTAGAACCCAAAGGGGGGGGTATTGGCACTTTTCATGGAAAAATGTGAAAAATTAAAATTTCTTAAAATGAAATAAATGCCTTCTATACACCTCAAACATTCACTTTCAAACAGAAAAATGTTGTTTTTCGCAATATTTTTTGATATTTGGGCTCTTTTAGTAACATTAACACTAGCGCTGAAGCATCTTTTATGCTCATTTATTGTCTCTTAGGATTTATTCTGGGTTTTATTTTGTTTATTTCATGAAAATGAACAACGATACACACCATGGAAACATTTTTGTTTGATTTGTGTCGAGTGAGATTTTCACCTAGAACCCAAAGGGGGGGGTATTGGCACTTTTCATGGAAAAATGTGAAAAATTAATTTTTCTAAAAATGAAATAAATGCCTTCTATACACCTCAAACATTCACTTTAAAACAGAAAAATGTTGTTTTTCGCAATATTTTTAGAAATTTGGGCTCTTTTAGTAACATTAACACTAGCGCTGAAGCATCTTTTATGCTCATTTATCGTCTTTCAGGATTTATCCTTGTTTTTATTTTGTTTATTTCATGAAAATGAACAACAATACACACCATGGAAATATTTTTTTTTGATTTGTGTCGAGTGAGATTTTCACCTAGAACTCAAAGGGGGGAGTATTGGCACTTTTCATGAAAAAATGTGAAAAATTAAAATTTCTAAAAATGAAATAAATGCCTTCTATACACCTCAAACATTCACCCTAAAACAGAAGATTGTTGTTTTTCGCAATATTTTTAGAAATTTGGGCTCTTTTAGTAACATTAACACTTGCGCTGAAGAATCTTTTTTGCTCATTTATTGTCTTTCAGGATTTATCCTTGATTTTATTTTGTTTATTTCATGAAAATGAACAACAATACACACCATGGGAACATTTTTGTTTGATATGTGTCGAGTGAGATTTTCACCTAGAACTCAAAGGGGGGTATTGGCACTTTTCATGGAAAAATGTGAAAAGTTAAAATTTCTAAAAATGAAATAAATGCCTTCTATACACCTCAAACATTCACTCTAAAACAGAAAAATGTTGTTTTTCGCAATATTTTTAGAAATTTGGGCTCTTTTAGTAACATTAACACTAGCGCTGAAGCATCTTTTATGCTCATTTATTGTCTTTCAGGATTTATCCTTGTTTTTTTTTTTTTATTTCATGAAAATGAACAACAATACACAATATTGGAAATATATTTGTTTGATTTGTGTCGAGTGAGATTTTCACCTAGAACCCAAAGGGGGGGGTATTGGCACTTTTCATGAAAAAATGTGAAAAATTAAAATTTCTAAAAATGAAATAAATGCCTTCTATACACCTCAAACATTCACTCTAAAACAGAAGGTTGTTGTTTTTCGCAATTTTTTTAGAAATTTGGGCTCTTTTAGTAACATAAACACTAGCGCTGAAGAATCTTTTTTGCTCATTTATTGTCTTTCAGGATTTATCCTTGGTTTTATTTTGTTTATTTCATAAAAATGAACAACAATACACACCATGAAAACATTTTTGTTTGATTTGTGTCGAGTGAGATTTTCACCTAGAACCCAAAGGAACTTTTCATGGAAAAATGTGAAAAATTAAAATTTCTAAAAATGAAATAAATGCCTTCTATACACCTCGGACATTCACTTTAAAACAGAAGATTGTTTTTTTCGCAATATATTTTGAAAAATTTGGGCTCTTTTAGTAACATTAACCCCCTCGCTGAAGCATCTTTTATGCTCATTTCTTGTCTTTCAGGATTTATTCTGGGTTTTATTTTGTTTATTTCATGAAAATGAGCAACAATACACTCCATGGAAACATTTTTGTTCGATTTGTGTCGAGTGAGATTTTCACCTAGAACCCAAAGGGGGGGGTATTGGCACTTTTCATGGAAAAATGTGAAAAATAAAAATTTCTTAAAATGAAATAAATGCCTTCTATATACCTCAAACATTCACTCTAAAACAGAAGATTGTTTTTTTTTCGCAATATTTTTAGAAATTTGGGCTCTTTTAGTAACTTTAACACTAGCGCTGAAGCATCTTTTATGCTCATTTATTGTCTTTCAGGATTTATTCTGGGTTTTATTTTGTTTATTTCATGAAAATGTACAACAATACAATCCATGGAAACATTTTTGTTCGATTGGCGTCGAGTGAGATTTTCACCTAGAACACAAAGGGGGAGGGAATTGGCACTTTTCATGAAAAAATGTGAAAAATTAAAATTTCTAAAAATGAAATAAATGCCTTCTATACACCTCGAACATTCACTTTAAAACAGAAGATTGTTGTTTTTCGCAATATTTTTAGAAATTTGGGCTCTTGTAGTAACATTAACACTAGCGCTGAAGCATCTTTTATGCTCATTTCTTGTCTTTCAGGATTTATTCTGGGTTTTATTTTGTTTATTTGATGAAAATGAACATTAATACACACCATGGAAACATTTTTGCTTGATTTGTGTCGAGTGAGATTTTCACCTAGAACCCAAAGGGGTATTGACACTTTTCATGGAAAAATGTGAAAAATAAAATTTCTTAAAATGAAATAAATGCCTTCTATACACCTCAAACATTCACTTTAAAACAGAGAAATGTTTTTTTTCGCAATATTTTTAGAAATATGGGCTCTTTTAGTAACATTAACACAAGCGCTGAAGCATCTTTTATGCTCATTTATTGCCTTTCAGGATTTATTCTGGGTTTTATTTTGTTTTTTCATGAAAATTAACAACAATACACACCATGGAAACATTTTTGTTTGATTTGTGTCGAGTGAGATTTTCACCTAGAACCCAAAGGGGGGGGTATTGGCACTTTTCATGGAAAAATGGGAATAATGAAAATTTCTAAAAATGAAATAAATGCCTTCTATACACCTCAAACATTCATTTTCAAACAGAAAAATGTTGTTTTTCGCAATATTTTTAGAAATTTGGGCTCTTTTAGTAACATTAACACTAGCGCTGAAGAATCTTTTTTGCTCATTTCTTGTCTTTCAGGATTTATTCTGGGTTTTATTTTGTTTATTTCATGAAAATGTACAACAATACAATCCATGGAAACATTTTTGTTCGATTGGCGTCGAGTGAGATTTTCACCTAGAACCCAAAGGGGGGGGTATTGGCACTTTTCATGAAAAAATGTGAAAATTAAAATTTCTAAAAATGAAATAAATGCCTTTTATACACCTCGAACATTCACTTTAAAACAGAAGATTGTTGTTTTTCGCAATATTTTTAGAAATTTGGGCTCTTTTAGTAACATTAACACTAGCGCTGAAGCATCTTTTATGCTCATTTCTTGTCTTTCAGGATTTATTCTGGGTTTTATTTTGTTTATTTGATGAAAATGAACATTAATACACACCATGGAAACATTTTTGTTTGATTTGTGTCGAGTGAGATTTTCACCTAGAACCCAAAGGGGTATTGACACTTTTCATGGAAAAATGTGAAAAATAAAATTTCTTAAAATGAAATAAATGCCTTCTATACACCTCAAACATTTAATTTAAAACAGAAAAATGTTTTTTTTCGCAATATTTTTAGAAATTTGGGCTCTTTTAGTAACATTACCACAAGCGCTGAAGCATCTTTTATGCTCATTTCTTGTCTTTCAGGATTTATTCTGGGTTTTATTTTGTTTATTTCATGAAAATGAACATTAATACACTCCATGGAAACATTTTTGTTCGATTTGTGTCGAGTGAGATTTTCACCTAGAACCCAAAGGGGTATTGGCACTTTTCATGGAAAAATGTGAAAAGTTAAAATTTCTTAAAATGAAATAAATGCCTTCTATACACCTCAAACATTCACTCTAAAACAGAAAAATGTTGTTTTTCGCAATATTTTTAGAAATTTGGGCTCTTTTAGTAACATTAACACTAGCGCTGAAGCATCTTTTATGCTCATTTCTTGTCTTTCAGGATTTATTCTGGGTTTTATTTTGTTTTTTCATGAAAATTAAAAACAATACACACCATGGAAACATTTTTGTTTCATTTGTGTCGAGTGAGATTTTCACCTAGAACCCAAAGGGGTATTGACACTTTTCATGGAAAAATGTGAAAAATTAAAATTTCTAAAAATGAAATAAATGCCTTCTATACACCTCAAACATTCACTTTCAAACAGAAAAATGTTGTTTTTCGCAATATTTTTTGATATTTGGGCTCTTTTAGTAACATTAACACTAGCGCTGAAGCATCTTTTATGCTCATTTATTGTCTCTTAGGATTTATTCTGGGTTTTATTTTGTTTATTTCATGAAAATGAACAACGATACACACCATGGAAACATTTTTGTTTGATTTGTGTCGAGTGAGATTTTCACCTAGAACCCAAAGGGGGGGGTATTGGCACTTTTCATGGAAAAATGTGAAAAATTAAAATTTCTAAAAATGAAATAAATGCCTTCTATACACCTCAAACATTCACTTTAAAACAGAAAAATGTTGTTTTTCGCAATATTTTTAGAAATTTGGGCTCTTTTAGTAACATTAACACTAGCGCTGAAGCATCTTTTATGCTCATTTATCGTCTTTCAGGATTTATCCTTGTTTTTATTTTGTTTATTTCATGAAAATGAACAACAATACACACCATGGAAATATTTTTTTTTGATTTGTGTCGAGTGAGATTTTCACCTAGAACTCAAAGGGGGGAGTATTGGCACTTTTCATGAAAAAATGTGAAAAATTAAAATTTCTAAAAATGAAATAAATGCCTTCTATACACCTCAAACATTCACTCTAAAACAGAAGATTGTTGTTTTTCGCAATATTTTTAGAAATTTGGGCTCTTTTAGTAACATTAACACTTGCGCTGAAGAATCTTTTTTGCTCATTTATTGTCTTTCAGGATTTATCCTTGATTTTATTTTGTTTATTTCATGAAAATGAACAACAATACACACCATGGAAACATTTTTGTTTGATTTGTGTCGAGTGAGATTTTCACCTAGAACCCTAAGGGGGGGGGTATTGGCACTTTTCATGGAAAAATGTGAAAAGTTAAAATTTCTAAAAATGAAATAAATGCCTTCTATACACCTCAAACATTCAATCTAAAACAGAAAAATGTTTTTTTCGCAATATTTTTAGAAATTTGGGCTCTTTTAGTAACATTAACACTAGCGCTGAAGCATCTTTTATGCTCATTTATTGTCTTTCAGGATTTATTCTGGGTTTTATTTTGTTTTTTACTGAAAATTAACAACAATACACACCATGGAAACATTTTTGTTTGATTTGTGTCGAGTGAGATTTTCACCTAGAACCCAAAGGGGGGGTATTGGCACTTTTCATGGAAAAATGTGAAAAATTAAAATTTCTTAAAATGAAATAAATGCCTTCTATACACCTCAAACATTCACTTTCAAACAGAAAAATGTTGTTTTTCGCAATATTTTTAGAAATTTGGGCTCTTTTAGTAACATTAACACTAGCGCTGAAGCATCTTTTATGCACATTTATTGTCTCTTAGGATTTATTCTGGGTTTTATTTTGTTTATTTCATGAAAATGAACAACGATACACACCATTAAACCTTTTTGTTTGATTTGTGTAGAGTGAGATTTTCTCCTAGAACCCAAAGGGGGGGGTATGGGCACTTTTCATGGAAAAATGTGAAAATTTAAAATTTCTTAAAATGAAATAAATGCCTTCTATACACCTCAAACATTCACTTTAAAACAGAAGATTGTTGTTTTTCGCAATATTTTTAGAAATTTGGGCTCTTTTAGTAACATTAACACTAGCGCTGAAGCATCTTTTATGCTCATTTCTTGTCTTTCAGGATTTATTCTGGGTTTTATTTTGTTTATTTGATGAAAATGAACATTAATACACACCATGGAAACATTTTTGTTTGATTTGTGTCGAGTGAGATTTTCACCTAGAACCCTAAGGGGGGGTATTGACACTTTTCATGGAAAAATGTGAAAAATTAAAATTTCTAAAAATGAAATAAATGCCTTCTATACACCTCAAACATTCACTATAAAACAGAAAAAAGTTGTTTTTCGCAATATTTTTAGAAATTTGGGCTCTTTTAGTAACATTAACACTAGCGCTGAAGCATCTTTTATGCTCATTTATTGTCTTTCAGGATTTATTCTGGGTTTTATTTTGTTTATTTCATGAAAATTAACAACAATACACTCAATGGAAACATTTTTGTTTGATTTGTGACGAGTGAGATTTTCACCTAGAACAAAAAGTGGGGGGTATTGGTACTTTTCATGGAAAAATGTGAAAAATTAAAATTTCTTAAAATGAAATAAATGCCTTCTATACACCTCAAACATTCACTTTAAAACAGAAAAATGTTTTTTTTCGCAATATTTTTAGAAATTTGGGCTCTTTTAGTAACATTTACACTAGCGCTGAAGCATCTTTTATGCTCATTTCTTGTCTTTCAGGATTTATTCTGGGTTTTATTTTGTTTATTTGATGAAAATGAACAACGATACACTCCATGGAAACATTTTTGTTCGATTTGTGTCGAGTGAGATTTTCACCTAGAACCCAAAGGGGGGGGTATTGGCACTTTTCATGGAAAAATGTGAAAAATTAAAATTTCTAAAAATGAAATAAATGCCTTCTATACACCTCGAACATTCACTTTAAAACAGAAGATTGTTGTTTTTCGCAATATTTGTAGAAATTTGGGCTCTTTTAGTAACATTAACACTAGCGCTAAAGCATCTTTTATGCTCATTTCTTGTCTTTCAGGATTTATTCTGGGTTTTATTTTGTTTATTTGATGAAAATGAACATTAATACACACCATGGAAACATTTTTGTTTGATTTGTGCCGTGTGAGATTTTCACCTAGAACCCAAAGGGGGGGGTATTGGCACTTTTCATGGAAAAATGTGAATAATGAAAATTTCTAAAAATGAAATAAATGCCTTCAATACACCTCAAACATTCATTTTAAAACAGAAAAATGTTGTTTTTCGCAATATTTTTAGAAATTTGGGCTCTTTTAGTAACATTAACACTAGCGCTGAAGCATCTTTTATGCTCATTTCTTGTCTTTCAGGATTTATTCTGGGTTTTATTTTGTTTATTTCATGAAAATGAACAACAATACACACCATGGAAACATTTTTGTTTGATTTGTGTCGAGTGAGATTTTCACCTAGAACCCAAAGGGGGGGTATTGGCACTTTTCATGGAAAAATGTGAAAAATTAAAATTTCTTAAAATGAAATAAATGCCTTTTATACACCTCGAACATTCACTTTAAAACAGAAGATTGTTGTTTTTCGCAATATTTTAAGAAATTTGGGCTCTTTTAGTAACATTAACACTAGCGCTGAAGCATCTTTTATGCTCATTTATTGTCTTTCAGGATTTATCCTTGGTTTTATTTTGTTTATTTCATGAAAATGAACAACCATTCACACCATGGAAACATTTTTGTTTTATTTGTGTCGAGTGAGATTTTCACCTAGAACCCTATGGGGGGGTATTGGCACTTTTCATGGAAAAATGTGAAAAATTAAAATTTCTAAAAATGAAATAAATGCCTTCTATACACCTCAAACATTCACTCTAAAACAGAAAATGTTGTTTTTTGCAATATTTTTAGAAATTTGGGCTCTTTTAGTAACATTAACACTAGCGCTGAAGCATCTTTTATGTTCATTTATTGTCTTTCAGGATTTATTCTGGGTTTTATTTCGTTTATTTCATGAAAATGAACAACAATACACTCCATGGAAACATTTTTGTTTGATTTGTGTCGAGTGAGATTTTCACCTAGAACCCAAAGGGGGTATTGGAACTTTTCATGAAAAAATGTGAAAAATTAAAATTTCTAAAAATGAAATAAATGCCTTCTATACACCTCGAACATTCACTTTAAAACAGAAGAATGTTGTTTTTCGCAATATTTGTAGAAATTTGGGCTCTTTTAGTAAAATTAACACTAGCACTGAAGCATCTTTTATGCTCATTTCTTGTCTTTCAGGATTTATTCTGGGTTTTATTTTGTTTATTTGATGAAAATGAACATTAATACACACCATGGAAACATTTTTGTTTGATTTGTGCCGAGTGAGATTTTCACCTAGAACCCAAAGTGGGGGGTATTGGCACTTTTCATGGAAAAATGTGAATAATGAAAATTTCTAAAAATGAAATAAATGCCTTCTATACACCTCAAACATTCATTTTAAAACAGAAAAATGTTGTTTTTCGCAATATTTTTAGAAATTTGGGCTCTTTTAGTAACATTAACACTAGCGCTGAAGCATCTTTTATGCTCATTTCTTGTCTTTCAGGATTTATTCTGGGTTTTATTTTGTTTATTTCATGAAAATGAACAACAAAACACACCATGGAAACATTTTTGTTTGATTTGTGTCGAGTGAGATTTTCACCTAGAACCCAAAGGGGGGGTATTGGCACATTTCATGGAAAAATGTGAAAAATTAAAATTTCTTAAAATGAAATAAATGCCTTCTATACACCTCGAACATTCACTTTAAAACAGAAGATTGTTGTTTTTCGCAATATTTTTAGAAATTTGGGCTCTTTTAGTAACATTAACACTAGCGCTGAAGCATCTTTTATGCTCATTTCTTGTCTTTCAGGATTTATTCTGGGTTTTATTTTGTTTATTTGATGAAAATGAACATTAATACACACCATGGAAACATTTTTGTTTGATTTGTGTCGAGTGAGATTTTCACCTAGAATCCAAAGGGGTATTGACACTTTTCATGGAAAAATGTGAAAAATAAAATTTCTTAAAATGAAATAAATGCCTTCTATACACCTCAAACATTTAATTTAAAACAGAAAAATGTTTTTTTTCGCAATATTTTTAGAAATTTGGGCTCTTTTAGTAACATTACCACAAGCGCTGAAGCATCTTTTATGCTCATTTCTTGTCTTTCAGGATTTATTCTGGGTTTTATTTTGTTTATTTCATGAAAATGAACATTAATACACTCCATGGAAACATTTTTGTTCGATTTGTGTCGAGTGAGATTTTCACCTAGAACCCAAAGGGGTATTGGCACTTTTCATGGAAAAATGTGAAAAGTTAAAATTTCTTAAAATGAAATAAATGCCTTCTATACACCTCAAACATTCACTCTAAAACAGAAAAATGTTGTTTTTCGCAATATTTTTAGAAATTTGGGCTCTTTTAGTAACATTAACACTAGCGCTGAAGCATCTTTTATGCTCATTTCTTGTCTTTCAGGATTTATTCTGGGTTTTATTTTGTTTTTTCATGAAAATTAAAAACAATACACACCATGGAAACATTTTTGTTTCATTTGTGTCGAGTGAGATTTTCACCTAGAACCCAAAGGGGTATTGACACTTTTCATGGAAAAATGTGAAAAATTAAAATTTCTAAAAATGAAATAAATGCCTTCTATACACCTCAAACATTCACTCTAAAACAGAAAAATGTTGTTTTTCGCAATATTTTTAGAAATTTGGGCTCTTTTAATAACATTAACAATAGCGCTGAAGCATCTTTTATGTTCATTTATTGTCTTTCAGGATTTATCCTTGTTTTTATTTTGTTTATTTCATGAAAATGAACAACGATACACACCATGGTAACATTTTTGTTTGATTTTTGTCGAGTGAGATTTTCACCTAGAACCCAAAGGGGGGGGTATTGGCACTTTTCATGGAAAAATGTGAAAAATTAAAATTTCTTAAAATGAAATAAATGCCTTCTATACACCTCAAACATTCACTTTCAAACAGAAAAATGTTGTTTTTCGCAATATTTTTTGATATTTGGGCTCTTTTAGTAACATTAACACTAGCGCTGAAGCATCTTTTATGCTCATTTATTGTCTCTTAGGATTTATTCTGGGTTTTATTTTGTTTATTTCATGAAAATGAACAACGATACACACCATGGAAACATTTTTGTTTGATTTGTGTCGAGTGAGATTTTCACCTAGAACCCAAAGGGGGGGTATTGGCACTTTTCATGGAAAAATGTGAAAAATTAAAATTTCTAAAAATGAAATAAATGCCTTCTATACACCTCAAACATTCACTTTAAAACAGAAAAATGTTGTTTTTCGCAATATTTTTAGAAATTTGGGCTCTTTTAGTAACATTAACACTAGCGCTGAAGCATCTTTTATGCTCATTTATCGTCTTTCAGGATTTATCCTTGTTTTTATTTTGTTTATTTCATGAAAATGAACAACAATACACACCATGGAAATATTTTTTTTTGATTTGTGTCGAGTGAGATTTTCACCTAGAACTCAAAGTAGGGAGTATTGGCACTTTTCATGAAAAAATGTGAAAAATTAAAATTTCTAAAAATGAAATAAATGCCTTCTATACACCTCAAACATTCACTCTAAAACAGAAGATTGTTGTTTTTCGCAATATTTTTAGAAATTTGGGCTCTTTTAGTAACATTAACACTTGCGCTGAAGAATCTTTTTTGCTCATTTATTGTCTTTCAGGATTTATCCTTGATTTTATTTTGTTTATTTCATGAAAATGAACAACAATACACACCATGGAAACATTTTTGTTTGATTTGTGTCGAGTGAGATTTTCACCTAGAACCCTAAGGGGGGGGTATTGGCACTTTTCATGGAAAAATGTGAAAAGTTAAAATTTCTAAAAATGAAATAAATGCCTTCTATACACCTCAAACATTCAATCTAAAACAGAAAAATGTTTTTTTCGCAATATTTTTAGAAATTTGGGCTCTTTTAGTAACATTAACACTAGCGCTGAAGCATCTTTTATGCTCATTTATTGTCTTTCAGGATTTATTCTGGGTTTTATTTTGTTTTTTACTGAAAATTAACAACAATACACACCATGGAAACATTTTTGTTTGATTTGTGTCGAGTGAGATTTTCACCTAGAACCCAAAGGGGGGGTATTGGCACTTTTCATGGAAAAATGTGAAAAATTAAAATTTCTTAAAATGAAATAAATGCCTTCTATACACCTCAAACATTCACTTTCAAACAGAAAAATGTTGTTTTTCGCAATATTTTTAGAAATTTGGGCTCTTTTAGTAACATTAACACTAGCGCTGAAGCATCTTTTATGCACATTTATTGTCTCTTAGGATTTATTCTGGGTTTTATTTTGTTTATTTCATGAAAATGAACAACGATACACACCATTAAACCTTTTTGTTTGATTTGTGTAGAGTGAGATTTTCTCCTAGAACCCAAAGGGGGGGGTATGGGCACTTTTCATGGAAAAATGTGAAAATTTAAAATTTCTTAAAATGAAATAAATGCCTTCTATACACCTCAAACATTCACTTTAAAACAGAAGATTGTTGTTTTTCGCAATATTTTTAGAAATTTGGGCTCTTTTAGTAACATTAACACTAGCGCTGAAGCATCTTTTATGCTCATTTCTTGTCTTTCAGGATTTATTCTGGGTTTTATTTTGTTTATTTGATGAAAATGAACATTAATACACACCATGGAAACATTTTTGTTTGATTTGTGTCGAGTGAGATTTTCACCTAGAACCCTAAGGGGGGGTATTGACACTTTTCATGGAAAAATGTGAAAAATTAAAATTTCTAAAAATGAAATAAATGCCTTCTATACACCTCAAACATTCACTATAAAACAGAAAAAAGTTGTTTTTCGCAATATTTTTAGAAATTTGGGCTCTTTTAGTAACATTAACACTAGCGCTGAAGCATCTTTTATGTTCATTTATTGTATTTCAGGATTTATTCTGGGTTTTATTTTGTTTATTTCATGAAAATGAACAACAATACACTCAATGGAAACATTTTTGTTTGATTTGTGACGAGTGAGATTTTCACCTAGAACGCAAAGTGGGGGGTATTGGTACTTTTCATGGAAAAATGTGAAAAATTAAAATTTCTTAAAATGAAATAAATGCCTTCTATACACCTCAAACATTCACTTTAAAACAGAAAAATGTTTTTTTTCGCAATATTTTTAGAAATTTGGGCTCTTTTAGTAACATTTACACTAGCGCTGAAGCATCTTTTATGCTCATTTCTTGTCTTTCAGGATTTATTCTGGGTTTTATTTTGTTTATTTGATGAAAATGAACAACAATACACTCCATGGAAACATTTTTGTTCGATTTGTGTCGAGTGAGATTTTCACCTAGAACCCAAAGGGGGGGGTATTGGCACTTTTCATGAAAAAATGTGAAAAATTAAAATTTCTAAAAATGAAATAAATGCCTTCTATACACCTCGAACATTCACTTTAAAACAGAAGATTGTTGTTTTTCGCAATATTTGTAGAAATTTGGGCTCTTTTAGTAACATTAACACTAGCGCTAAAGCATCTTTTATGCTCATTTCTTGTCTTTCAGGATTTATTCTGGGTTTTATTTTGTTTATTTGATGAAAATGAACATTAATACACACCATGGAAACATTTTTGTTTGATTTGTGCCGTGTGAGATTTTCACCTAGAACCCAAAGGGGGGGTATTGGCACTTTTCATGGAAAAATGTGAATAATGAAAATTTCTAAAAATGAAATAAATGCCTTCTATACACCTCAAACATTCATTTTAAAACAGAAAAATGTTGTTTTTCGCAATATTTTTAGAAATTTGGGCTCTTTTAGTAACATTAACACTAGCGCTGAAGCATCTTTTATGCTCATTTCTTGTCTTTCAGGATTTATTCTGGGTTTTATTTTGTTTATTTCATGAAAATGAACAACAATACACACCATGGAAACATTTTTGTTTGATTTGTGTCGAGTGAGATTTTCACCTAGAACCCTAAGGGGGGGTATTGACACTTTTCATGGAAAAATGTGAAAAATTAAAATTTCTAAAAATGAAATAAATGCCTTCTATACACCTCAAACATTCACTTTCAAACAGAAAAATGTTGTTTTTCGCAATATTTTTTGATATTTGGGCTCTTTTAGTAACATTAACACTAGCGCTGAAGCATCTTTTATGCTCATTTATTGTCTCTTAGGATTTATTCTGGGTTTTATTTTGTTTATTTCATGAAAATGAACAACGATACACACCATGGAAACATTTTTGTTTGATTTGTGTCGAGTGAGATTTTCACCTAGAACCCAAAGGGGGGGTATTGGCACTTTTCATGGAAAAATGTGAAAAATTAAAATTTCTAAAAATGAAATAAATGCCTTCTATACACCTCAAACATTCACTTTAAAACAGAAAAATGTTGTTTTTCGCAATATTTTTAGAAATTTGGGCTCTTTTAGTAACATTAACACTAGCGCTGAAGCATCTTTTATGCTCATTTATCGTCTTTCAGGATTTATCCTTGTTTTTATTTTGTTTATTTCATGAAAATGAACAACAATACACACCATGGAAATATTTTTTTTTGATTTGTGTCGAGTGAGATTTTCACCTAGAACTCAAAGTAGGGAGTATTGGCACTTTTCATGAAAAAATGTGAAAAATTAAAATTTCTAAAAATGAAATAAATGCCTTCTATACACCTCAAACATTCACTCTAAAACAGAAGATTGTTGTTTTTCGCAATATTTTTAGAAATTTGGGCTCTTTTAGTAACATTAACACTTGCGCTGAAGAATCTTTTTTGCTCATTTATTGTCTTTCAGGATTTATCCTTGATTTTATTTTGTTTATTTCATGAAAATGAACAACAATACACACCATGGAAACATTTTTGTTTGATTTGTGTCGAGTGAGATTTTCACCTAGAACCCTAAGGGGGGGGTATTGGCACTTTTCATGGAAAAATGTGAAAAGTTAAAATTTCTAAAAATGAAATAAATGCCTTCTATACACCTCAAACATTCAATCTAAAACAGAAAAATGTTTTTTTCGCAATATTTTTAGAAATTTGGGCTCTTTTAGTAACATTAACACTAGCGCTGAAGCATCTTTTATGCTCATTTATTGTCTTTCAGGATTTATTCTGGGTTTTATTTTGTTTTTTACTGAAAATTAACAACAATACACACCATGGAAACATTTTTGTTTGATTTGTGTCGAGTGAGATTTTCACCTAGAACCCAAAGGGGGGGTATTGGCACTTTTCATGGAAAAATGTGAAAAATTAAAATTTCTTAAAATGAAATAAATGCCTTCTATACACCTCAAACATTCACTTTCAAACAGAAAAATGTTGTTTTTCGCAATATTTTTAGAAATTTGGGCTCTTTTAGTAACATTAACACTAGCGCTGAAGCATCTTTTATGCACATTTATTGTCTCTTAGGATTTATTCTGGGTTTTATTTTGTTTATTTCATGAAAATGAACAACGATACACACCATTAAACCTTTTTGTTTGATTTGTGTAGAGTGAGATTTTCTCCTAGAACCCAAAGGGGGGGGTATGGGCACTTTTCATGGAAAAATGTGAAAATTTAAAATTTCTTAAAATGAAATAAATGCCTTCTATACACCTCAAACATTCACTTTAAAACAGAAGATTGTTGTTTTTCGCAATATTTTTAGAAATTTGGGCTCTTTTAGTAACATTAACACTAGCGCTGAAGCATCTTTTATGCTCATTTCTTGTCTTTCAGGATTTATTCTGGGTTTTATTTTGTTTATTTGATGAAAATGAACATTAATACACACCATGGAAACATTTTTGTTTGATTTGTGTCGAGTGAGATTTTCACCTAGAACCCTAAGGGGGGGTATTGACACTTTTCATGGAAAAATGTGAAAAATTAAAATTTCTAAAAATGAAATAAATGCCTTCTATACACCTCAAACATTCACTATAAAACAGAAAAAAGTTGTTTTTCGCAATATTTTTAGAAATTTGGGCTCTTTTAGTAACATTAACACTAGCGCTGAAGCATCTTTTATGTTCATTTATTGTATTTCAGGATTTATTCTGGGTTTTATTTTGTTTATTTCATGAAAATGAACAACAATACACTCAATGGAAACATTTTTGTTTGATTTGTGACGAGTGAGATTTTCACCTAGAACGCAAAGTGGGGGGTATTGGTACTTTTCATGGAAAAATGTGAAAAATTAAAATTTCTTAAAATGAAATAAATGCCTTCTATACACCTCAAACATTCACTTTAAAACAGAAAAATGTTTTTTTTCGCAATATTTTTAGAAATTTGGGCTCTTTTAGTAACATTTACACTAGCGCTGAAGCATCTTTTATGCTCATTTCTTGTCTTTCAGGATTTATTCTGGGTTTTATTTTGTTTATTTGATGAAAATGAACAACAATACACTCCATGGAAACATTTTTGTTCGATTTGTGTCGAGTGAGATTTTCACCTAGAACCCAAAGGGGGGGGTATTGGCACTTTTCATGAAAAAATGTGAAAAATTAAAATTTCTAAAAATGAAATAAATGCCTTCTATACACCTCGAACATTCACTTTAAAACAGAGGATTGTTGTTTTTCGCAATATTTGTAGAAATTTGGGCTCTTTTAGTAACATTAACACTAGCGCTAAAGCATCTTTTATGCTCATTTCTTGTCTTTCAGGATTTATTCTGGGTTTTATTTTGTTTATTTGATGAAAATGAACATTAATACACACCATGGAAACATTTTTGTTTGATTTGTGCCGTGTGAGATTTTCACCTAGAACCCAAAGGGGGGGTATTGGCACTTTTCATGGAAAAATGTGAATAATGAAAATTTCTAAAAATGAAATAAATGCCTTCTATACACCTCAAACATTCATTTTAAAACAGAAAAATGTTGTTTTTCGCAATATTTTTAGAAATTTGGGCTCTTTTAGTAACATTAACACTAGCGCTGAAGCATCTTTTATGCTCATTTCTTGTCTTTCAGGATTTATTCTGGGTTTTATTTTGTTTATTTCATGAAAATGAACAACAATACACACCATGGAAACATTTTTGTTTGATTTGTGTCGAGTGAGATTTTCACCTAGAACCCTAAGGGGGGGGTATTGGCACTTTTCATGGAAAAATGTGAAAAGTTAAAATTTCTAAAAATGAAATAAATGCCTTCTATACACCTCAAACATTCAATCTAAAACAGAAAAATGTTTTTTTCGCAATATTTTTAGAAATTTGGGCTCTTTTAGTAACATTAACACTAGCGCTGAAGCATCTTTTATGCTCATTTATTGTCTTTCAGGATTTATCCTTGTTTTTATTTTGTTTATTTCATGAAAATGAACAACAATACACACCATGGAAATATTTTTTTTTGATTTGTGTCGAGTGAGATTTTCACCTAGAACTCAAAGTAGGGAGTATTGGCACTTTTCATGAAAAAATGTGAAAAATTAAAATTTCTAAAAATGAAATAAATGCCTTCTATACACCTCAAACATTCACTCTAAAACAGAAGATTGTTGTTTTTCGCAATATTTTTAGAAATTTGGGCTCTTTTAGTAACATTAACACTTGCGCTGAAGAATCTTTTTTGCTCATTTATTGTCTTTCAGGATTTATCCTTGATTTTATTTTGTTTATTTCATGAAAATGAACAACAATACACACCATGGAAACATTTTTGTTTGATTTGTGTCGAGTGAGATTTTCACCTAGAACCCTAAGGGGGGGGTATTGGCACTTTTCATGGAAAAATGTGAAAAGTTAAAATTTCTAAAAATGAAATAAATGCCTTCTATACACCTCAAACATTCAATCTAAAACAGAAAAATGTTTTTTTCGCAATATTTTTAGAAATTTGGGCTCTTTTAGTAACATTAACACTAGCGCTGAAGCATCTTTTATGCTCATTTATTGTCTTTCAGGATTTATTCTGGGTTTTATTTTGTTTTTTACTGAAAATTAACAACAATACACACCATGGAAACATTTTTGTTTGATTTGTGTCGAGTGAGATTTTCACCTAGAACCCAAAGGGGGGGTATTGGCACTTTTCATGGAAAAATGTGAAAAATTAAAATTTCTTAAAATGAAATAAATGCCTTCTATACACCTCAAACATTCACTTTCAAACAGAAAAATGTTGTTTTTCGCAATATTTTTAGAAATTTGGGCTCTTTTAGTAACATTAACACTAGCGCTGAAGCATCTTTTATGCACATTTATTGTCTCTTAGGATTTATTCTGGGTTTTATTTTGTTTATTTCATGAAAATGAACAACGATACACACCATTAAACCTTTTTGTTTGATTTGTGTAGAGTGAGATTTTCTCCTAGAACCCAAAGGGGGGGGTATGGGCACTTTTCATGGAAAAATGTGAAAATTTAAAATTTCTTAAAATGAAATAAATGCCTTCTATACACCTCAAACATTCACTTTAAAACAGAAGATTGTTGTTTTTCGCAATATTTTTAGAAATTTGGGCTCTTTTAGTAACATTAACACTAGCGCTGAAGCATCTTTTATGCTCATTTCTTGTCTTTCAGGATTTATTCTGGGTTTTATTTTGTTTATTTGATGAAAATGAACATTAATACACACCATGGAAACATTTTTGTTTGATTTGTGTCGAGTGAGATTTTCACCTAGAACCCTAAGGGGGGGTATTGACACTTTTCATGGAAAAATGTGAAAAATTAAAATTTCTAAAAATGAAATAAATGCCTTCTATACACCTCAAACATTCACTATAAAACAGAAAAAAGTTGTTTTTCGCAATATTTTTAGAAATTTGGGCTCTTTTAGTAACATTAACACTAGCGCTGAAGCATCTTTTATGTTCATTTATTGTATTTCAGGATTTATTCTGGGTTTTATTTTGTTTATTTCATGAAAATGAACAACAATACACTCAATGGAAACATTTTTGTTTGATTTGTGACGAGTGAGATTTTCACCTAGAACGCAAAGTGGGGGGTATTGGTACTTTTCATGGAAAAATGTGAAAAATTAAAATTTCTTAAAATGAAATAAATGCCTTCTATACACCTCAAACATTCACTTTAAAACAGAAAAATGTTTTTTTTCGCAATATTTTTAGAAATTTGGGCTCTTTTAGTAACATTTACACTAGCGCTGAAGCATCTTTTATGCTCATTTCTTGTCTTTCAGGATTTATTCTGGGTTTTATTTTGTTTATTTGATGAAAATGAACAACAATACACTCCATGGAAACATTTTTGTTCGATTTGTGTCGAGTGAGATTTTCACCTAGAACCCAAAGGGGGGGGTATTGGCACTTTTCATGAAAAAATGTGAAAAATTAAAATTTCTAAAAATGAAATAAATGCCTTCTATACACCTCGAACATTCACTTTAAAACAGAAGATTGTTGTTTTTCGCAATATTTGTAGAAATTTGGGCTCTTTTAGTAACATTAACACTAGCGCTAAAGCATCTTTTATGCTCATTTCTTGTCTTTCAGGATTTATTCTGGGTTTTATTTTGTTTATTTGATGAAAATGAACATTAATACACACCATGGAAACATTTTTGTTTGATTTGTGCCGTGTGAGATTTTCACCTAGAACCCAAAGGGGGGGTATTGGCACTTTTCATGGAAAAATGTGAATAATGAAAATTTCTAAAAATGAAATAAATGCCTTCTATACACCTCAAACATTCATTTTAAAACAGAAAAATGTTGTTTTTCGCAATATTTTTAGAAATTTGGGCTCTTTTAGTAACATTAACACTAGCGCTGAAGCATCTTTTATGCTCATTTCTTGTCTTTCAGGATTTATTCTGGGTTTTATTTTGTTTATTTCATGAAAATGAACAACAATACACACCATGGAAACATTTTTGTTTGATTTGTGTCGAGTGAGATTTTCACCTAGAACCCAAAGGGGGGGTATTGGCACTTTTCATGGAAAAATGTGAAAAATTAAAATTTCTTAAAATGAAATAAATGCCTTCTATACACCTCGAACATTCACTTTAAAACAGAAGATTGTTGTTTTTGGCAATATTTTAAGAAATTTGGGCTCTTTTAGTAACATTAACACTAGCGCTGAAGCATCTTTTATGCTCATTTATTGTCTTTCAGGATTTATCCTTGGTTTTATTTTGTTTATTTCATGAAAATGAACAACCATTCACACCATGGAAACATTTTTGTTTTATTTGTGTCGAGTGAGATTTTCACCTAGAACCCTATGGGGGGGTATTGGCACTTTTCATGGAAAAATGTGAAAAATTAAAATTTCTAAAAATGAAATAAATGCCTTCTATACACCTCAAACATTCACTCTAAAACAGAAAAATGTTGTTTTTTGCAATATTTTTAGAAATTTGGGCTCTTTTAGTAACATTAACACTAGCGCTGAAGCATCTTTTATGTTCATTTATTGTCTTTCAGGATTTATTCTGGGTTTTATTTCGTTTATTTCATGAAAATGAACAACAATACACTCCATGGAAACATTTTTGTTTGATTTGTGTCGAGTGAGATTTTCACCTAGAACCCAAAGGGGGTATTGGAACTTTTCATGAAAAAATGTGAAAAATTAAAATTTCTAAAAATGAAATAAATGCCTTCTATACACCTCGAACATTCACTTTAAAACAGAAGAATGTTGTTTTTCGCAATATTTGTAGAAATTTGGGCTCTTTTAGTAAAATTAACACTAGCGCTGAAGCATCTTTTATGCTCATTTCTTGTCTTTCAGGATTTATTCTGGGTTTTATTTTGTTTATTTGATGAAAATGAACATTAATACACACCATGGAAACATTTTTGTTTGATTTGTGCTGAGTGAGATTTTCACCTAGAACCCAAAGTGGGGGGTATTGGCACTTTTCATGGAAAAATGTGAATAATGAAAATTTCTAAAAATGAAATAAATGCCTTCTATACACCTCAAACATTCATTTTAAAACAGAAAAATGTTGTTTTTCGCAATATTTTTAGAAATTTGGGCTCTTTTAGTAACATTAACACTAGCGCTGAAGCATCTTTTATGCTCATTTCTTGTCTTTCAGGATTTATTCTGGGTTTTATTTTGTTTATTTCATGAAAATGAACAACAAAACACACCATGGAAACATTTTTGTTTGATTTGTGTCGAGTGAGATTTTCACCTAGAACCCAAAGGGGGGGTATTGGCACTTTTCATGGAAAAATGTGAAAAATTAAAATTTCTTAAAATGAAATAAATGCCTTCTATACACCTCGAACATTCACTTTAAAACAGAAGATTGTTGTTTTTCGCAATATTTTTAGAAATTTGGGCTCTTTTAGTAACATTAACACTAGCGCTGAAGCATCTTTTATGCTCATTTATTGTCTTTCAGGATTTATCCTTGGTTTTATTTTGTTTATTTCATGAAAATGAACATTAATACACTCCATGGAAACATTTTTGTTCGATTTGTGTCGAGTGAGATTTTCACCTAGAACCCAAAGGGGGGGTATTGGCACTTTTCATGGAAAAATGTGAAAAGTTAAAATTTCTTAAAATGAAATAAATGCCTTCTATACACCTCAAACATTCACTCTAAAACAGAAAAATGTTGTTTTTCGCAATATTTTTAGAAATTTGGGCTCTTTTTGTAACATTAACACTAGCGCTGAAGCATCTTTTATGTTCATTTTTTGTCTTTCAGGATTTATTCTGGGTTTTATTTTGTTTATTTCATGAAAATGAACAACAATACACTCCATGGAAACATTTTTGTTTGATTTGTGTCGAGTGAGATTTTCACCTAGAACCCAAAGGGGGGGTATTGGCACTTTTCATGGAAAAATGTGAAAAATTAAAATTTCTTAAATGAAATAAATGCCGTCTATACACCTCAAACATTCACTTTAAAACAGAAAAATGTTTTTTTTCGCAATATTTTTAGAAATTTGGGCTCTTTTAGTAACATTATCACTAGCGCTTAAGCATCTTTTATGCTCATTTCTTGTCTTTCAGGATTTATTCTGGGTTTTATTTTGTTTATTTCATGAAAATGAACAACAATACACTCCATGGAAACATTTTTGTTCGATTTGTGTCGAGTGAGATTTTCACCTAGAACCCAAAGGGGGGGGTATTGGCACTTTTCATGGAAAAATGTGAAAAATTAAAATTTCTAAAAATGAAATAAAAGCCTTCTATACACCTCAAACATTCACTTTAAAACAGAAAAATGTTGTTTTTCGCAATATTTTTAGAAATTTGGGCTCTTTTAGTAACATTAACACTAGCGCTGAAGCATCTTTTATGCTCATTTATTGTCTTTCAGGATTTATCCTTGTTTTTATTTTGTTTATTTCATGAAAATGAACAACAATACACACCATGGAAATATTTTTGTTTGATTTGTGTCGAGTGAGATTTTCACCTAGAACCCAAAGGGGGGGGTATTGGCACTTTTCATGAAAAAATGTGAAAAATTAAAATTTCTAAAAATGAAATAAATAGCTTCTATACAACTCGAACATTCACTTTACAACAGAAGATTGTGGTTTTTCGCAATATTTTTAGAAATTTGGGCTCTTTAGTAACATTAACACTAGCGCTGAAGCATCTTTTATGCTCATTTATTGTCTTTCAGGATTTATTCTGGGTTTTAATTTGTTTATTTGATGAAAATGAACATTATTACACACCATGGAAACATTTTTGTTTGATTTGTGTCGAGTGAGATTTTCACCTAGAACCCAAAGGGGTATTGACACTTTTCATGGAAAAATGTGAAAAATTAAAATTTCTTAAAATGAAATAAATGCCTTCTATACACCTCAAACATTCACTTCAAAACAGAAGATTGTTTTTTTTCGCAATATTTTTAGAAATTTGGGCTCTTTTATAACATTAACACTAGCGCTGAAGCATCTTTTATGCTCATTTATTATCTTTCAGGATTTATCCTTGGTTTTATTTTGTTTATTTCATGAAAATGAACAACCATACACACCATGGAAACATTTTTGTTTGATTTGTGTCGAGTGAGATTTTCACCTAGAACCAAAAGGGGTATTGACACTTTTCATGGGAAAATGTGAAAAATTAAAATTTCTTAAAATGAAATAAATGCCTTCTATACACCTCGAACATTCACTTTAAAACAGAAGATTTATGTTTTTCGCAATATTTTTAGAAAAATGGGCTCTTTTAGTAACATTAACACTAGCGCTGAAGCATCTTTTATGCTCATTGATTGTCTTTCAGGATTTATCCTTGGTTTTATTTTGTTTATTTCATTAAAATGAACAACCATACACACCATGGAAACATTTTTGTTTGATTTGTGTCGAGTGAGATTTTCACCTAGAACCCAAAGGGGGGGGTATTGGCACTTTTCATGGAAAAATGTGAAAAATTAAAATTTCTTAAAATAAAATAAATGCCTTCTATACACCTCAAACATTCACTTTAAAACAGAAGATTGTTGTTTTTCGCAATATTTTTAGAAATTTGGGCTCTTTTAGTAACATTAACACTAGCGCTGAAGCATCTTTTATGTTCATTTCTTGTCTTTCAGGATTTATTCTGGGTTTTATTTTGTTTATTTCATGAAAATGAACAACAATACACACCATGGAAACATTTTTGTTTGATTTGTGTCGAGTGAGATTTTCACCTAGAACCCAAAGGGGGGGGTATTGGCACTTTTCATGGAAAAATGTGAAAAATTAAAATTTCTTAAAATAAAATAAATGCCTTCTATACACCTCAAACATTCACTTTAAAACAGAAGATTGTTATTTTTCGCAATATTTTTAGAAATTTGGGCTCTTTTAGTAACATTAACACTAGCCCTGAAGCATATTTTATGCTCATTTATTGTCTTTCAGGATTTATTCTGGGTTTTATTTTGTTTATTTCATGAAAATGAACAACAATACACACCATGGAAACATTTTTGTTCTATTTGTGTCGAGTGAGATTTTCACCTTGAACCCAAAGGGGGGGGTATTGACACTTTTCATGGAAAAATGTGAAAAATTAAAATTTCTTAAAATGAAATAAATGCCTTCTATACACGTCAAACATTCACTTTAAAACAGAAAAATGTTGTTTTTCGCAATATTTTTAGAAATTTGGGCTCTTTTAGTAACATTAACACTAGCGCTGAAGAATCTTTTTGCTCATTTATTGTCTTTCAGGATTTATCCTTGGTTTTATTTTGTTTATTTAATGAAAATGAACATCAATACACACCATGGAAACATCTTGTTTGATTTCTGTCGAGTGAGATTTTCACCTAGAACCCAAAGGGGGGGGTATTGACACTTTTCATGGAAAAATGTGAAAAATTAAAATTTCTAAAAATGAAATAAATGCCTTCTATACACCTCAAACATTCACTCTAAAACAGAAAAATGTTGTTTTTCGCAATATTTTTAGAAATTTGGGCTCTTTTAGTAACATTAACACTAGCGCTGAAGAATCTTTTGCTCATTTATTGTCTTTCAGGATTTACCCTTGGTTTTATTTTGTTTATTTCATGAAAATGAACAACAATACACACCATGGAAACATTTTTGTTCTATTTGTGTCGAGTGAGATTTTCACCTTGAACCCAAAGGGGGGGGTATTGACACTTTTCATGGAAAAATGTGAAAAATTAAAATTTCATAAAATGAAATAAATGCCTTCTATACACCTCAAACATTCACTCTAAAACAGAAAAATGTTGTTTTTCGCAATATTTTTAGAAATTTGGGCTCTTTTAGTAACATTAACACTATCGCTGAAGAATCTTTTTGCTCATTTATTGTCTTTCAGGATTTATCCTTGGTTTTATTTTGTTTATTTCATGAAAATGAACAACAATACACACCATGGAAACATCTTGTTTGATTTCTGTCGAGTGAGATTTTCACCTAGAACCCTAAGGGGTATTGGCACTTTTCATGGAAAAATGTGAAAAAAAAAAAATTCTAAAAATGAAATAAATAGCTTCTATACAACTCGAATATTAACTTTACAACAGAAGATTGTGGTTTTTCGCATTATTTTTAGAAATTTGGGCTCTTTAGTAACATTAACACTAGCGCTGAAGCATCTTTGATGCTCATTTATTGTCTTTCAGGATTTATTCTGGGTTTTAATTTGTTTATTTGATGAAAATGAACATTATTACACACCATGGAAACATTTTTATTTGATTTGTGTCGAGTGAGATTTTCACCTAGAACCCAAAGGGGAGGTATTGGCACTTTTCATGGAAAAATGTGAAAAATTAAAATTTCTAAAAATGAAATAAATGCCTTCTATACACCTCGGACATTCACTTTAAAACAGAAGATTGTGTTTTTCGCAATATATTTTGAGAAATTTGGGCTCTTTTAGTAACATTAACCCTTGCGCTGAAGCATCTTTTATGCTCATTTATTGTCTTTCAGGATTTATACTGGGTTTTATTTTGTTTATTTCATGAAAATGAAAAACAATACACACCATGGAAACATTTTTGTTTGATTTGTGTCGAGTGAGATTTTCACCTAGAACCCAAAGGAACTTTATTGGAACTTTTCATGGAAAAATGTGAAAAATTAAAATTTCTAAAAATGAAATAAATGCCTTCTATACACCTCGAACATTCACTATAAAACAGAAAAATGTTGTTTTTCGCAATATTTTTAGAAATTTGGGCTCTTTTAGTAACATTAACACTAGCGCTCAAGCATCTTTTATGTTCATTTATTGTCTTTCAGGATTTATTCTGGGTTTTATTTTGTTTATTTCATGAAAATGAACAACAATACACTCCATGGAAACATTTTTGTTTGATTTGTGTCGAGTGAGATTTTCACCTAGAACCCAAAGGGGGGGGTATTGGCACTTTTCATGGAAAAATGTGAAAAATTAAAATTTCTTAAAATGAAATAAATGCCTTCTATACACCTCAAACATTCACTTTAAAACAGAAGATTGTTGTTTTTCGCAATATATTTTGAGAAATTTGGGCTCTTTTAGTAACATTAACACTAGCGCTGAAGCATCTTTTATGCTCATTTCTTGTCTTTCAGGATTTATTCTGGGTTTTATTTTGTTTATTTCATGAAAATGAGCAACAATACACTCCATGGAAACATTTATGTTCGATTTGTGTCGAGTGAGATTTTCACCTAGAACCCAAAGGGGGGGGTATTGGCACTTTTCATGGAAAAATGTGAAAAATAAAAATTTCTTAAAATGAAATAAATGCCTTCTATACACCTCAAACATTCACTTTAAAACAGAAGATTGTTGTTTTTCGCAATATATTTTGAGAATTTTGGGCTCTTTTAGTAACATTAACACTAGCGCTGAAGCATCTTTTATGCTCATTTCTTGTCTTTCAGGATATATTCTGGGTTTTATTTTGTTTATTTCATGAAAATGAAAAACAATACACACCATGGAAACATTTTTGTTTGATTTGTGCCGAGTGAGATTTTCACCTAGAACCCAAAGGGGGGGTATTGGCACTTTTCATGGAAAAATGTGAATAATGAAAATTTCTAAAAATGAAATAAATGCCTTCTATACACCTCAAACATTCATTTTAAAACAGAAAAATGTTGTTTTTCGCAATATTTTTAGAAATTTGGGCTCTTTTAGTAACATTAACACTAGCGCTGAAGCATCTTTTATGCTCATTTCTTGTCTTTCAGGATTTATTCTGGGTTTTATTTTGTTTATTTCATGAAAATGAACAACAATACACACCATGGAAACATTTTTGTTTGATTTGTGTCGAGTGAGATTTTCACCTAGAACCCAAAGGGGTATTGGCACTTTTCATGGAAAAATGTGAAAAATTAAATTTCTTAAAATGAAATAAATGCCTTCTATACACCTCGAACATTCACTTTAAAACAGAAGATTGTTGTTTTTCGCAATATTTTTAGAAATTTGGGCTCTTTTAGTAACATTAACACTAGCGCTGAAGCATCTTTTATGCTCATTTATTGTCTTTCAGGATTTATCCTTGGTTTTATTTTGTTTATTTCATGAAAATGAACAACCATTCACACCATGGAAACATTTTTGTTTTATTTGTCTCGAGTGAGATTTTCACCTAGAACCCTATGGGGGGGTATTGATACTTTTCATGGAAAAATGTGAAAAATTAAAATTTCTAAAATGAAATAAATGCCTTCTATACACCTCAAACATTCATTTTAAAACAGAAAAATGTTGTTTTTCGCAATATTTTTAGAAATTTGGGCTCTTTTAGTAACATTAACACTAGCGCTGAAGCATCTTTTATGCTCATTTCTTGTCTTTCAGGATTTATTCTGGGTTTTATTTTGTTTATTTCATGAAAATGAACAACAATACACACCATGGAAACATTTTTGTTTGATTTGTGTCGAGTGAGATTTTCACCTAGAACCCAAAGGGGGGGTATTGGCACTTTTCATGGAAAAATGTGAAAAATTAAAATTTCTTAAAATGAAATAAATGCCTTCTATACACCTCGAACATTCACTTTAAAACAGAAGATTGTTGTTTTTCGCAATATTTTTAGAAATTTGGGCTCTTTTAGTAACATTAACACTAGCGCTGAAGCATCTTTTATGCTCATTTATTGTCTTTCAGGATTTATCCTTGGTTTTATTTTGTTTATTTCATGAAAATGAACAACCATTCACACCATGGAAACATTTTTGTTTTATTTGTCTCGAGTGAGATTTTCACCTAGAACCCTATGGGGGGGTATTGATACTTTTCATGGAAAAATGTGAAAAATTAAAATTTCTAAAATGAAATAAATGCCTTCTATACACCTCAAACATTCACTCTAAAACAGAAAAATGTTGTTTTTTGCAATATTTTTAGAAATAATTTGGGCTCTTTTAGTAACGTTAACACTAGCGCTGAAGCATCTTTTATGTTCATTTATTGTCTTTCAGGATTTTTTCTGGGTTTTATTTCGTTTATTTCATGAAAAATGAACAACAATACACTCCATGGAAACATTTTTGTTTGATTTGTGTCGAGTGAGATTTTCACCTAGAACCCAAAGGGGGTATTGGCACTTTTCATGAAAAAATGTGAAAAATTAAAATTTCTAAAAATGAAATAAATGCCTTCTATACACCTCGAACATTCACTTTAAAACAGAAGATTGTTGTTTTTCGCAATATTTGTAGAAATTTGGGCTCTTTTAGTAAAATTAACACTAGCGCTGAAGCATCTTTTATGCTCATTTCTTGTCTTTCAGGATTTATTCTGGGTTTTATTTTGTTTATTTGATGAAAATGAACATTAATACACACCATGGAAACATTTTTGTTTGATTTGTGCCGAGTGAGATTTTCACCTAGAACCCAAAGTGGGGGGTATTGGCACTTTTCATGGAAAAATGTGAATAATGAAAATTTCTAAAAATGAAATAAATGCCTTCTATACACCTCAAACATTCATTTTAAAACAGAAAAATGTTGTTTTTCGCAATATTTTTAGAAATTTGGGCTCTTTTAGTAACATTAACACTAGCGCTGAAGCATCTTTTATGCTCATTTCTTGTCTTTCAGGATTTATTCTGGGTTTTATTTTGTTTATTTCATGAAAATGAACAACAAAACACACCATGGAAACATTTTTGTTTGATTTGTGTCGAGTGAGATTTTCACCTAGAACCCAAAGGGGGGGTATTGGCACTTTTCATGGAAAAATGTGAAAAATTAAAATTTCTTAAAATGAAATAAATGCCTTCTATACACCTCAAACATTCACTTTAAAACAGAAGATTGTTGTTTTTCGCAATATTTTTAGAAATTTGGGCTCTTTTAGTAACATTAACACTAGCGCTGAAGCATCTTTTATGCTCATTTATTGTCTTTCAGGATTTATCCTTGGTTTTATTTTGTTTATTTCATGAAAATGAACAACCATACACACCATGGAAACATTTTTGTTTGATTTGTGTCGAGTGAGATTTTCACCTAGAACCCTATGGGGGGGTATTGACACTTTTCATGGAAAAATGTGAAAAATTAAAATTTCTAAAAATGAAATAAATGCCTTCTATACACCTCAAACATTCACTCTAAAACAGAAAAATGTTGTTTTTCGCAATATTTTTAGAAATTTGGGCTCTTTTTGTAACATTAACACTAGCGCTGAAGCATCTTTTATGTTCATTTTTTGTCTTTCAGGATTTATTCTGGGTTTTATTTTGTTTATTTCATGAAAATGAACAACAATACACTCCATGGAAACATTTTTGTTTGATTTGTGTCGAGTGAGATTTTCACCTAGAACCCAAAGGGGGGGTATTGGCACTTTTCATGGAAAAATGTGAAAAATTAAAATTTCTTAAATGAAATAAATGCCGTCTATACACCTCAAACATTCACTTTAAAACAGAAAAATGTTTTTTTTTCGCAATATTTTTAGAAATTTGGGCTCTTTTAGTAACATTATCACTAGCGCTTAAGCATCTTTTATGCTCATTTCTTGTCTTTCAGGATTTATTCTGGGTTTTATTTTGTTTATTTCATGAAAATGAACAACAATACACACCATGGAAACATTTTTGTTCGATTTGTGTCGAGTGAGATTTTCACCTAGAACCCAAAGGGGGGGGTATTGGCACTTTTCATGGAAAAATGTGAAAAATTAAAATTTCTAAAAATGAAATAAAAGCCTTCTATACACCTCAAACATTCACTTTAAAACAGAAAAATGTTGTTTTTCGCAATATTTTTAGAAATTTGGGCTCTTTTAGTAACATTAACACTAGCGCTGAAGCATCTTTTATGCTCATTTATTGTCTTTCAGGATTTATCCTTGTTTTTATTTTGTTTATTTCATGAAAATGAACAACAATACACACCATGGAAATATTTTTGTTTGATTTGTGTCGAGTGAGATTTTCACCTAGAACCCAAAGGGGGGGGGTATTGGCACTTTTCATGAAAAAATGTGAAAAATTAAAATTTCTAAAATGAAATAAATAGCTTCTATACAACTCGAACATTCACTTTACAACAGAAGATTGTGGTTTTTCGCAATATTTTTAGAAATTTGGGCTCTTTAGTAACATTAACACTAGCGCTGAAGCATCTTTTATGCTCATTTATTGTCTTTCAGGATTTATTCTGGGTTTTAATTTGTTTATTTGATGAAAATGAACATTATTACACACCATGGAAACATTTTTGTTTGATTTGTGTCGAGTGAGATTTTCACCTAGAACCCAAAGGGGTATTGACACTTTTCATGGAAAAATGTGAAAAATTAAAATTTCTTAAAATGAAATAAATGCCTTCTATACACCTCAAACATTCACTTCAAAACAGAAGATTGTTTTTTTTTCGCAATATTTTTAGAAATTTGGGCTCTTTTATAACATTAACACTAGCGCTGAAGCATCTTTTATGCTCATTTATTATCTTTCAGGATTTATCCTTGGTTTTATTTTGTTTATTTCATGAAAATGAACAACCATACACACCATGGAAACATTTTTTTTTGATTTGTGTCGAGTGAGATTTTCACCTAGAACCCAAAGGGGGGGGTATTGGCACTTTTCATGGAAAAATGTGAAAAATTAAAATTTCTTAAAATGAAATAAATGCCTTCTATACACCTCAAACATTCACTTTAAAACAGAAGATTGTTGTTTTTCGCAATATTTTTAGAAATTTGGGCTCTTTTAGTAACATTAACACTAGCGCTGAAGCATCTTTTATGCTCATTTCTTGTCTTTCAGGATTTATTCTGGGTTTTATTTTGTTTATTTGATGAAAATGAACATTAATACACACCATGGAAACATTTTTGTTTGATTTGTGCCGAGTGAGATTTTCACCTAGAACCCAAAGTGGGGGGTATTGGCACTTTTCATGGAAAAATGTGAATAATGAAAATTTCTAAAAATGAAATAAATGCCTTCTATACACCTCAAACATTCATTTTAAAACAGAAAAATGTTGTTTTTCGCAATATTTTTAGAAATTTGGGCTCTTTTAGTAACATTAACACTAGCGCTGAAGCATCTTTTATGCTCATTTCTTGTCTTTCAGGATTTATTCTGGGTTTTATTTTGTTTATTTCATGAAAATGAACAACAAAACACACCATGGAAACATTTTTGTTTGATTTGTGTCGAGTGAGATTTTCACCTAGAACCCAAAGGGGGGGTATTGGCACTTTTCATGGAAAAATGTGAAAAATTAAAATTTCTTAAAATGAAATAAATGCCTTCTATACACCTCAAACATTCACTTTAAAACAGAAGATTGTTGTTTTTCGCAATATTTTTAGAAATTTGGGCTCTTTTAGTAACATTAACACTAGCGCTGAAGCATCTTTTATGCTCATTTATTGTCTTTCAGGATTTATCCTTGGTTTTATTTTGTTTATTTCATGAAAATGAACAACCATACACACCATGGAAACATTTTTGTTTGATTTGTGTCGAGTGAGATTTTCACCTAGAACCCTATGGGGGGGTATTGACACTTTTCATGGAAAAATGTGAAAAATTAAAATTTCTAAAAATGAAATAAATGCCTTCTATACACCTCAAACATTCACTCTAAAACAGAAAAATGTTGTTTTTCGCAATATTTTTAGAAATTTGGGCTCTTTTTGTAACATTAACACTAGCGCTGAAGCATCTTTTATGTTCATTTTTTGTCTTTCAGGATTTATTCTGGGTTTTATTTTGTTTATTTCATGAAAATGAACAACAATACACTCCATGGAAACATTTTTGTTTGATTTGTGTCGAGTGAGATTTTCACCTAGAACCCAAAGGGGGGGTATT
>NW_027287375.1:0-69361 GCF_022747635.1 Hetaerina americana | reverse complement strand
TCTTATTACCAGTAGTTGCATTGCAAAATTTGACATTATCACGGCAGGAGGTAGGTGATGACTGTCATAAATGTTCGCTAATGGAGGACGTTTGTCATCCATTCCGAGATTTTGAAAAAAAAACTGTCTCCGTTTACATATCGCTGCGTACCCGAGATATTTTACTAATTTGGTACTCTGTGTGGATGAATTTATTAACAGATGTCATAAGGGTGATTTCAACTACACAAATTTGACAAAGTTCAATGTTAAGTATTAACGCCTCGCTGTGACTGGTATGACATTACATGATATCCCGGTGATTAAGCATCACCACAACTGCTAAGGTAATTAATCGTCATGGTGTATATCATGAGTCTTAAAATCACACGATCGTTATGAAATTTACACCGCTTCACGGCTCGTCGGCATTTTCTCCCGTCCGTAGTTAAGTTGTATGTTACTAAGTTGCCTAGGCAAGGACGTTATTCCATTCCATTCCCGGCCACTGTTACTAGATGAATCTGATTAAATATCGCTTCACGAATCACTATTGTCCTCAAAGCCGAGCGTCCTTCGGTTAACGCCACTGCGGGAAATCGGTTGTCGAATACGGTGAAGTGACGATCTCGTGTACCTAGTGTCAAAATGCGGCCGGGGTGGATTCTTCAATGGGGCTAATGCGGTAAAGATTTTCACCAAATTTGCAGAAAGTTGAAATGCTAAAAGGACGGACAGGTAGGCACATGCGGCAACCTTTTTCGTCAGAAATGCACTTGTAGGAAGAGTCGCCTTAATGAAAACGTTATGCAATCATCTCATAAATGATTATACCGGCCGCTAATTTTAAAGATTTCTCTTTCACGTCAAACTTCGACCTCTTTTCCCTAGATTTCATTTCCCTAATCCCGCAAAGAAATAAACAACATTAACGTATGTCCTTCCATCCCTTGTGTATCAACGTAATAAAATTAGCGGGTAAGTTGGGACTGGGACCATTTAACTTTTGCCTAGAGAAACATTTTCTGTTCTGTGGCGTGACAAGACAAGTAAAGATTTCTGGAAAGGTTAATTTCGTTCAAAAGAAGGGGAATGAGTCGTGTCCCGCGGAAGGGACCCCGGTTCAAAACTATAACAAGAATCGGTCATTTGGAGGCATGGTGATCAAAGAACTGGTCTACTTGTCACGTCTGTCTCGATGCATTTGTAATCAATTGCTGATAAATCGTTGCAGTATCGCAAAAAAAAAATTGCGGAAAAGGATGAAAAATCACTCAATCGACTTTAAAATACTTGGGGGATTCGTTCAGAGGAGGTTTATCAACATTGTTTCAGCGAGATGGCGATTTTCCAAGAAGGAAACCCGATGCCCATTACATAAATTGTTATTTGTGCGAATGATGCTGATTCCATATGCTGTTAACGACGATGCATTCCGTAGAAATAGTTTCTGGGAATTGATTGATTGGATAGAATTAGCACAATGGAAAATCCACGGAAGCGCTCACTGCCCGCCATTTTGTTTATTGCGACGCCTGCTCGTCACGACTTGGTGAATGTACAAGGAACGCTGTTGCCCAGCTGCGTTCTATGCTTGCGAGGTTTCCACAGAAATTTCTTCCTCGTGCGGAATGCCACGTGGGTCATTGCGACAGCCCTTTTCTGGTTAACGTAGAAACTTGGGGCGAGGACGGGTCGCATTACCTGCCTCCTCGCGTTGAACCCCCGAGGAGTTTTACGACGTAGCGGATGGGACGGGAGGTTAAGCGGAATTAGCCTTCGCGGAAAAACGGCCGCGTGGGAAGGGCATGTGGGGACCTGTCATTTACTGCCCCTGGAAGTGAAGCAGGAGCAACGTGACCACAAGCGTACCAGTTTCGGAGGGAGACGGACGCCGTGAATCCATATTATTTTTGACGGAGGGAGACATGTAAGTCAAGGCTTACGTCTGAGAAACGAGCATAGCAGGTCAGTGGTTTGAAAAGTACTGGGTGAAAGGGAAGTAATCATGGGAATATAATATTTTTTCCTTAATATCTCGACGGTCATTTTCATCAAATGCAGACGCATAGCAGTAGAAAATATATTTGAATAGGAGGTAAGAAATTCGTCCATCTTTTATTGTCATAAGTTTCTCCTTTACATTTACTCTATTTTTTCGTGAACCGCGCGCGTGCACACCAGGTAAGTAGTTGGTGAATCGGAGGAAAGCGTGGGACTCTAATTTCCCAGGTTTTTACGTTTATTTATGTACGTCCTTTGCGGCCGAGTATTGACGATTGCCCATCGCAGTCGGGTATTTGAAAACTGAAGATTATTTCATGGCCCTTAGAAGGGCCGTTAGGATGCATCAAAGCAATCCCGTCGAGGAATTTACTTTGAGCTGGTGTACTTGGTGACGGCCTTGGTCCCCTCGGAGACGGCGTGCTTGGCCAGCTCACCGGGAAGCAAGAGCCTGACGGCGGTCTGCACCTCCCGGCTGGTGATGGTGGAGCGCTTGTTGTAGTGAGCCAGGCGAGAAGCTTCGGCGGCGATTCTCTCGAAAATATCGTTGACGAAGCTGTTCATGATGCTCATGGCCTTGCTGGAGATTCCGGTGTCGGGGTGCACCTGCTTCAGCACTTTGTAGATGTAGATTGCGTAGCTCTCCTTCCTCCTGCGCTTCTTCTTCTTGTCTCCCTTGGAGATGTTCTTCTGGGCCTTGCCCGCTTTCTTCGCAGCCTTTCCGCTCGTCTTGGGTGGCATGGTGATCACGTTCGGCGAACGGGGTCGATTTCAGTATTTTCGCCGAACATCAGTCGCCTGCTTATGTACCCCTGGTCCGTTCCGTGAGCCGAATCTCCTCGACGACCAATCACGTAAAAGCATGATGTGGCGTCGCTAGGACGGCGGCAGCCTATATAAATGCGCCCAGGAGTCTGACAGCGATTAGACAGCACTACCAGATAAAGAAGCATTCAGCCATGTCCGGACGAGGAAAGGGAGGAAAAGTGAAGGGGAAGTCCAAGTCCCGCTCCAGCAGGGCCGGTCTTCAGTTTCCGGTCGGTCGTATCCACCGTCTGCTCCGCAAGGGGAACTATGCCGAGCGTGTTGGTGCCGGTGCCCCAGTCTACTTGGCCGCCGTCATGGAGTACCTGGCCGCGGAAGTCCTCGAGTTGGCCGGTAACGCTGCCAGGGACAACAAGAAGACGAGAATCATCCCTCGTCACTTGCAGTTGGCCATCCGCAACGACGAGGAGTTGAATAAGCTCCTGTCGGGCGTTACCATCGCTCAGGGAGGTGTCCTTCCGAACATCCAGGCGGTGCTCCTGCCCAAGAAGACTGAGAAGAAGGCATAAGCATCACGCTGTGCGCATAAAAGGTCCTTTTCAGGACCAGAACATACTAGAGAGATGTACGCGATAAATGTCATGTGAAAAAAATAATAATAACAATAAACGTAATAAGCATAGCGAATGAAACGTGGAGCTATAATTGGGCTAAGGTAAACGATGGGAAATAAAGCGTATAAAAAGTGAAAGCGTTTGTGCTGAAATGCAACGAAGAATGATTGAAGGTGACACTGCTTCGTTTACAATGTATTTCATAGTCTGTCATAAAATTTCACCTGCAATCTGCCGCTTAACTACGTTATTTCTTGTTAACATGTATGGTTGCAACGGCGCGATACACATTGTCGCCAGTCCGTTGCCACGTGCTTATTCATGTACGGTTGCAACGGCGCGATATACATTGTCGCCAGTCCGTTGCCACGTGCTTATTCCGATTCGCTGACAATGTCTTTAACGTCGGTAAAGGCTCATACAATTTCAACTCTATTATCACCGCCATTTTTCCTGTGCGCTCGAACAGGTCTTACTTTACTATTTATCGCCGTCACATACGCTATAGCGAATAATTTTTCGTTCCGTTATGGCAAAGGATTAGCTCCATCTCTGAACATTGTATTGGTCCTTAGAAGGACCTTTTTTATCGACGTACGCCGGGTGTCGGATGGCGATCCCGTCGCGTCGTGTCTAACCGCCAAACCCGTAGAGAGTGCGGCCCTGTCTCTTGAGTGCGTACACGACGTCCATGGCTGTGACGGTCTTCCTCTTGGCGTGTTCGGTGTAGGTGACGGCGTCACGAATAACGTTCTCAAGGAACACCTTGAGCACACCGCGCGTCTCCTCGTAGATGAGTCCGGAGATACGCTTCACTCCACCTCGGCGGGCGAGACGGCGGATGGCCGGCTTGGTGATGCCCTGGATGTTATCGCGGAGAACTTTGCGATGACGTTTGGCTCCTCCCTTTCCCAGGCCTTTTCCTCCCTTGCCGCGTCCAGTCATCTCTGTAGTCTGCTCGTAGTAAGGGCTGCTGTCTGATGACCTGAAATGCACCTTCGCCGGTATTTATAAACGTCGCCGCCGCGGCGATGACGTACCCGACCTCTCCACCAATCAGCGTCGCCCGTACTATCTGGCGCCATTCTCGGAAGTGCTTAAAAGACGGCGTTGACCTAGCGGCGAAGGAAATCATCGCGCAAGTGGTGTTTCCGTCCGACGTGCGGGCTCACGAGGCGAGAGCCAATCAGAAGCGAGCAGGCCCATAGCCTAGGCTATATAAGTCGGCGCGTTTCGTCAAGTCTTCACTTGCTCTTCTAAGAGCAAGGGGAGCACATTTCGATTTATTTTTCAGGCCGATCATTCGGAACGAAGGAAAGGGCCCCACCAGTGGTAACCCCCCTTCGCACCCGGTGACCGAAGGGACCGCCCCGCCCGGGGACTAACGGTCTATTCTCCGAGGGAACGACCGGGAGCATCGCCGAGACCGCAGCTTCGGAGTAAGGCGCACTCTTGCGCCGTGCCACTCGGCCCTTTTCAGGGTCTTTAATTTTTCAGCGACCGGTCACACGGAACGAAGGAAAGGGCCCCACCAGTGGTAACCCCCCTTCGCACCCGGTGACCGAAGGGACCGCCCCGCCCGGGGACTAACGGTCTATTCTCCGAGGGAACGACCGGGAGCATCGCCGAGACCGCAGCTTCGGAGTAAGGCGCACTCTTGCGCCGTGCCATTCGGCCCTTTTCAGGGTCTTTAATTTTTCAGCGACCGGTCACACGGAACGAAGGAAAGGGCCCCACCAGTGGTAACCCCCCTTCGCACCCGTTGACCGAAGGGACCGCCCCGCCCGGGGACTAACGGTCTATTCTCCGAGGGAACGACCGGGAGCATCGCCGAGACCGCAGCTTCGGAGTGAGGTGCACTCTTTCGCCGTGCCATTCGGCCCTTTTCAGGGTCTTTTTCCATTTCAGTGACCGGTCACACGGAACGAAGGAAAGGGCCCCACCAGTGGTAACCCCCCTTCGTACCCGGTGACCGAAGGGACCGCCCCGCCCGGGGACCATCGGTCTAGTGATCATCTTGTGAAACAGAGGGATTGGTCCTCTGACTCTTCGGCTGGCACACTAAACCCCCTTTGCCGCCCCCAACGCACTCGTTGGCCTGGCAGAGGGCCCCTTAATTTAACCACAAGACTTGCACGCCGTTGCACTCTTCGGCAGTATCTTGTGGACTCCTCCTACGCAAACACAAAGCGGGGCCGGGCTAACGTAGTCCCCGGTTCTCACCCGCGGGGGCAGAGAGCGGTACCCGTCTGCTCGCGGGCAGGCGGTCCATTAGGATCCCCGGGTTGGTTGGGTAATCACACAGCGTCAAGCGAACGCTGCTGCTTCGTACGTGCGTAGGACCCCCTTCCACCTCTAGGGCTGTGCCTCACACAGCACTAGGGAAGGGTTGAGAACACTCCCATTCTCAGCCAGCGCCGCTCTTGCGTGCGTTTCCGTGTAATTCGTCCCCTCAGGACCCAACGCGCCGCTGCGCTGAGCGTACTTGCGCTCCTCCTAGAACCCATTTGGTCCTTATAAGGACCATAAACGGCATCCTTTCTCCTCTCACCCATCCCCATCCAAGACAACCCGCGCTCATCTCACCTACGGGGGATCATGTCGACTGAAGGACCGGGGTACTTCCTGCGGGACAGGCCGTCCTCAGACCCCCCTGAGAAGTGGCAGGAGGCGAGAGGACGCAAGGGGAAGAGGAAGAAACGTCGCAAGGATGGTGCCTCTCCTGAAGAGAACGGAAGCCCCTCCCCTACTCCCTCCCCTATCCCACCACTCCTTCCTCTCCCCTCTCTCCTATCAATCCCTTCACCTCTAGGTGCCGCATGCCTCTCCCCCTCATCAACTCCCTCCCCCCGCCTGGTGATTTCCATGTCACCGACGGCCAACCTCCTTAACCATTCTCCCTCCTCCCCCTTTTCCCCAATCCATCCTCCTACTCAGAAACCCCCACCTCTTCCAACCCTCTTTTCCCCCCTCCCGAGCAATGCTACTCACCCGCCTGCACCCCTTATGAAACCCAAGCCCAAAAGACAGGTGAAGAAGACCCCTCCTCCCCCTCCCGTTGATCTTCCAGAACCAGCCCGCCTTATCCCTAACCAAACCCCCCGTTCCCCCCCTTCCTCCTCCCCCCGCCTGACGTCCCAAGCCTCCAATGATACCACAATCCATTTTTCCTCTCTTCCCCGGGACACGAGCCAGAAGAAATTCTTCACGGCCCTGAGGTCCGTCCACCCTTCCCTTGCCACCTCCCAAATTATTGTCTACCCGGGGGAAAGAGCGGCGAGGGTCCGACTTCCGCGGCGGCAGCTGTCTCTCCTTCAGGGTGAAGGCAAGAAACGGCTGGACGCCCTGTTGGGGGAGACGTGCGTCGTCTCTGTTGTGGGTCCCCCTAAATCCAACGCCGCATCTTCCTCCGCTCCCTCCGACCCTAAAAAGCCCTCCTTTTCTTTCGTAGTGCGAGGAGTTGACCTCTTCATGACAACTGCGGACATCAGGGACGCCCTCACCGACGCCGGAGTTCCCGTGGCCAACCTTTGGCGGATCACCTCCCGGGCCACCAACTCCGAGACAACTTTAATCCGCTGCATCACTTATGATGCGGAAGCGGCCTCAATTGTAATCACTGGTGGCCTCACCTGCTACGGCCGCTTGTATCGGTGCGAGCCGTCGCATCCCCCCCCACCCCGCCCACAACGTTGTTTCAGGTGCCAAGAATTCGGCCACCCCACGGCGGAGTGCAGAATGGACACCAAGTGCGGGAGGTGTGGTGCAGCCCACCGGGATGCTGCCTGTACCGCAACGACGTTGCGCTGCCCTAACTGTGGTGGCGAACATCACGCCGGGGCCTGGAAGTGCCCCAAACGTCCCGCAGCCCCAGTCTCTCTTGCCACTACTGCCCCAATTCTACCAGACCCTTCCATTGTAGGTGCGGCGAAGGATGATGCACCTGAGGCCAAGGAAGCCGTCACCAAGGGAGACCTGTTGAGGTTTCTCTCCCTGGTGTACGCAAATGCTGCCCCGGGACACCGCCAGCAGATGGAGCTCATCCTGAACTCCGCTGCACGGTCTGTCTTCGGCTTCAATATAACAAATCTTTATTCCAGGAATACCCTATTCCCCGCCATTTCCTCTTACGCTTCACGTTGTAGATGAGGCCCGCGCACATCGCCTTTGCCAACGTCAATGGGGGCGTGAAACAGAAGAAGCCACTCCTCCAGAGCTACATCTCTAACGCTTCCATTTCAATTCTAGGCCTAGTGGAAACCTTCCTTCCAGCATACCGTCGTGTTAATCTTCCCCATTTTCAGGAATTTTCCAAGCCAAGGGCTGCTCCACGGTCAGGGGGAGTATCGCTTCTTGTCCACAAGGACATAGGTGCGAAAGATCTGCCCATTCCTCCAAGCGTCATGTCAGGAGGGAATGAAGCTGTCCTGGTAGAGTGTCGCATCGGTCGTAGGACGGTGTATGTGTGCACGCTCTACTCAAGGCCACATGCCCCCCTGCCCGGGGCGCTCTTGTCTTTTATTCTCTCCCTAGGTCATTCCTGCGTCATCCTTGGCGATTTTAATGCCCGGAGTCGGTCCTTTCGGGATGCGGTCACCACGGTGAAGGGGCGCCAGTTGGATACCTTCCTCCTTCGGCATCCCTTGGTCCGACTGGACATTCCTTTTCCCACCTTTGTGGGACGTGGTCCCTCCTTCCCCGACCAGGCTCTGGTCTCCTCCAACCTTACCCATCTTGCTGGCGGCATCACCGTTGGGGACTGCATCACGTCGGACCATCTCCCATTCTCTTTTCCATTCCAGGGTACGAGACGCCCAGCCAAGAGGGTCTTCACAGTCACGGACAATAAAGCCGCTGACTGGGAGGCCTTCAACAGCACGGTAGAAGCTGCAACTGAGGGGGCCACCGCCCCGCGTTCGCGTAGCGAAGTCGATGAAGCCCTTCTACGGCTGACTGAAGCGTTCGCGGACGCGACGGCGCGGCTTCCAAAGAAGCAGATAGATCCCTCGCGCCCCCCACTTCCACCTGATGTAGTTCAATTAATCAAATATAAGCGTTCCCTTTACAGGCAATGGCTCCGCACCGGGGACCCGGAACTGAAAACAGAATGGAACCGCTCAAATGCGATCATCCGTCGACGGGTGATAGCACACAAGGAGCAATCCTGGGCGATCGCCTGCTCCAAGTATGATAGCACGGAGGGGGCGAAATTCTGGAAGCAGTTTCGGGTTCTCTCCGGACAACACAAACCAACCCGGATCTCCCTGATTAACAACGATGGCGTCCCAGTCGCCGACGGGCTAGGGAAGGCGGAAGAATTTCGACGGGTTCTTACTGATGTTTTTCGCCCGCAGGAGGACCCGGCCTTCGACGAACGACATAAGCAGGCCTGCTTACATCATCTGAACTCGCTTCCATTCTCCCTTCTTCCCCTTGAGGTACCCGAGGCACTACCCGATGATGACCCCCTTTCTTCCCCCATTGACAAAGAGGAAATGGCAAACTGTATGCCCCGCCGCCACAAGGCCCCAGGACCGGACGGGATCACCACCCGTCACATCCAGAAAGCCACCAGCTGCTTCACGCCCCTGCGTCTGATATTCAACTCTCTCCTTTCCTTAGGGTATTATCCCACGGCTTGGAAACCCATGACTGTTGTCATGATTCCTAAAGCTGGGAAGGACCACCAAAAGGCTGAGAATTATCGCCCGATATGCCTCACCAGTGTGATCGGGAAGTGGTACGAAAGAATCATTACCCGACGTCTCACACTACGCTTTAACTCTAATGGTGTCCTTCCCCCACATCAATTTGGTTTCCGCCCACACAGATGTACCGTTGACCCTCTCTGCCACCTCACCACAATGGCGGCAGAGGCAATCAACCGGCGGCAGTATGTGGCAGCCCTGTTCCTGGATATAGAGAGGGCTTTCGATAGGGTGTGGCATGAAGGCCTCATCGGCAAGCTCTCTCTTACCCCCGGCGTTACTCCTCCCCTTCTCAGACTAATAAACTCATTTCTCTCCAACAGGCAGGCGAGGGTGCAAGTGGACGGACACCTATCCCTTCCCTTCCCTCTGCTCGCAGGTGTCCCTCAAGGTACCGTCCTCTCCCCTCTACTTTTTACCCTTTTCTGCTGGGACATGCCCACAGATAAGAATCCTGGAAAGCGAGTCACACTCGCACAATACGCTGACGATACAGCACTGTGGTTACGGGCACAGCGGGTGGAGACGGCCGTTAAACATCTGCAACGCGCTACATCCACCCTGGAGGGATGGTTCCGGAGGTGGCGCCTGCGGCCGAACCCACAAAAATCCACCTTCATCGTGTTCGCCGGTAGCCACGATTGCCGTGGAGCCGGCTCCAATCCCCACTCCCTAACCCTATGGGATAAGCGTATTTTCCCATCCTCCTCCGTCACTTACCTGGGCGTCCACCTGGACAGGCATCTCTCTTTCAGGGTCCATTTGGGGGTGGTGAGGGCGAGATGCAACCGTCGCGCCAATCTAATTCGTGCCGTCCGGGCAAACGGCCGGGGAGTGTCCGAGAGCTGCGGTTTGCTCCTGTACAAGGCCTTCCTGAGACCTGTCATGGAGTATGCCGCGCTCGCGGTCCTCCCTACACGGGACAATTTGGGGCTCTTCGCATCTTTGGAGCGTAGAATCCTGCGACGGTTGCTTCTCCTCCCTTACGATACCCCAGAAGAGTATGTGTATGACCGAACTGATATCGAACCGATCCTCCACAGGTTGTGCCGTATCCGTATCAGATCAGCGGCCCGCCTGGCAGACCACAATGAGGAGCTGCTCACCGACATCCTGAGCCACCTAGGAGGACTACTGCGTCGCCGTCCTGCGATTAAACTGCAGTCACCAGCTCGTGTCATCTCCACACTCTTCCCCATCTACTACCCCGAGGCTTCCCTGCCATCTCATCAGGTCCGCACGGTATTGCCGCTCCCGCCGTCCCTGCAGCCGGATCCGGATCTACCACTTCTTCCCCTGCGACGTAGAAGACGTGCCAGGATGTGAAGTGAAACGTGCGAAATCAAAGTGATAGTGAATCAGTTGGACGTTATTTATTTATTTATTCTATCTAAATGTATTATATTCATCCTGTTACCTTTTCTGTCATATTGTTACTGTTACTGTTATCTGTTGTCTCTTCTTCCGTTGCTGTTCTTCCCAACTCTCTTCCCCGGTGGTCTGGCGGAGGTTTTACGGGTTTCCCTCCGCCCATGGGTGAATACCGGGCCGATACCGCTCCCGCAGAAAAGAGTGTATATCAAAGGTTTTTTCCGCAACCGCTACCATCTTTGTAGCCTTACTATATTTATTTCTTTCCACCCCGAAGAGGAGTGTATCCTAAAACGGGGTTTCCGTGTTGTTTTTATTATGTTTCAATATATATTTTATGTCAATCCTTGTAATAGTAAATCTATACGGAAATAAAAACCTTTTAAACGTAAAAACGTAACGGCTTTTTACAGATCGCAGAAATGGCACGTACGAAGCAGACAGCCCGCAAGTCCACCGGAGGAAAGGCCCCGAGGAAGCAGCTGGCCACCAAGGCCGCTCGCAAGAGCGCGCCGGCGACGGGAGGCGTCAAGAAGCCCCACAGGTACCGCCCCGGTACCGTGGCCCTTCGTGAGATCAGGAGATACCAGAAGAGCACGGAGCTCCTCATCCGCAAGCTGCCCTTCCAGCGCCTGGTGCGTGAGATCGCCCAGGACTTCAAGACCGATCTTCGGTTCCAGAGCTCCGCCGTCATGGCTCTCCAGGAGGCCAGCGAGGCTTACCTAGTGGGTCTCTTTGAGGACACCAACCTCTGCGCCATCCACGCTAAGCGTGTGACCATCATGCCCAAGGACATCCAGCTGGCCCGCCGTATCCGCGGAGAGCGAGCTTAGAAAGCTACTTTCGGCCGAAAAACAAAGGTCCTTTTCAGGACCAGTACATACTTAAAAGTTTGAATTTAGCACGATCGCACAATAATTAACGACGATGTAAATCCATTGGAATGATGGACGACATGAAATTTCCTTTGCGCATGGCAAGTGCGTTTGCACGGCTACGCATGAAATGAGATGAAATAAAAGTTCGTGCGATGCTTACCTGACGCGCTTAACGAAAAGAAAACAATACTCCGTGACGTGTTGTTCATTTTACACGTTCTATGAATGTTATTCTTAATTTTTTTTTTCGTCCGTCCATGTCGCATCATCAATTTTAAATAGGACCGTTGTTTTTGCATGGCATTAATCATGATAAATGTTAACTTTGGGCGTGCTCAGTGGCGTGGGCATTGAGTGGCAAGCATCTTTGGAAGACATGATGGTCCTAAAAAGGACCGAGATTGGACGCTGTCTGCTGTCCTAGGTGCGCCGGTGGCGAAGCAGTGATGGTTCACTTCTTTTTCTGGGCGGCGGAAGGTTTCTTGGCGGCGGGCTTGGCCTTGGTGGGCGTCTTCTTGGGCTTGGGGGTCTTGGGTTTGGTGGCCGCCTTTTTCGCCTTCGACGGGGACTTTGCCGCCTTGGCGGCGGGTTTCCCAGCCGCCGGCTTCTTCTTTGGCTTGTCCGCCGCCTTCTTCGCCTTCTTGGCTGGTGGCGCGGACTTGCTTCGCTCCTTGGGCGCGGACCTCTTGGTGCCACTGGACGCCTTCTCGGAGGACTTCTTGGCTCCGACCGCTTTCGGTTTCTTTACTCCCGTCTTCTTGACGACCTTTTTCGCCTTGGTCGTCCCGCTGGCTGCCGCGGGTGCGGCCTTCTTGCTGTGGCTCAGCTTGAAGGAACCTGAGGCGCCCTTTCCCTTGGTCTGGACGAGAGTTCCGGCGGTGACGGCCGCCTTGAGGTACTTCTTGATGAAAGGCGAGAGCCTCTCGGCGTCCACTTTGTAGCTGGCTGCGATGTACTTCTTGATGGCTTGAAGGGAAGAGCCACCGCGCTCCTTGAGGCCCTTGACTGCGTTGTTAACCATCTCGGAAGTGGGCGGGTGCGACGGCTTTGCGCGAGCCTTCTTGGCTGCTCCGCCCTTGCTGGCCTTCTTGGAAGCCGCGGAGGTTCCTGAAGAAGGCAGGGGTTTTACTGCGACGGTGCCCGAAGGCTGGGCTGCCGGTGGTGCGGCTGCCGCTGCTCCAGATGCTGCGTCTGCCATGTTATCGGCTGCTGCGTGATGATAGAAAGAGAAAATTACCAAGACATGGATTTCATACGAAAGTCCACCTTGCTATCGTACCATTTCGGAGCAAAATACGATCTCTTCCTCTCGCCTCCGGTGCGCTTCTCGGATTGTTTGTACTCCACTCCTCCTCCGACTTTCGCGTTTCGGAGAGTGTCGGGGGCGCGTAACGAGGGCGCCTTGCGCCGCGGCGCCCGTCAGGGTTCCACCCTGTCGGCCGTGGCGGCGCCAGGCGTTTGGCGAGCCCAGTTCGTGTGCAGCGGGTCGTCAAAATACGGGTTGTCGTCCTGTCGAAGGCGTACCCGGGAATAAACGTTGCACACGTTTCTACCGGGGTCGATTCCTCGAGATCCGAGGTAACGTACGTTCGAGGCCATCCTTCACCTGGTATTGGACGCGCTCGCGACCCGGTGGGCCGCGCGCCGGCCGCGGAAAGCGGCCCCGAGAAGACGGTCCCTTCGGACGCCTTCCCCCTGACTCGGCGCCTGTCAAACCTTCCTCCTGTTCCTCCCCGGTGCCTGTCCCGTAAGCGGACGTTTATGCATTTTTCGACGACTCGGGGGCGTCGCGACGCACCCACCTCCCGCGCCCGTGGGAAAGGATTATCGAGTCGCAAATGGAGACGGAGTCACCCGTTAAGCGCACGCCTTACGACGCGTCCGCGTGGGCTTCGAAATGGTTGCATGGGGTGGCCGAAGGGGAAAAAGAAATGAACTGTACGCACGCGAATGGGACGTCAAAGTTCACGTACAACAAAGTCGAGGATGGCGCCGAATTATGCTTTAGCCCCGTGAGCGGGCGGGAAAAACAATGTAGTAGCCGAGGGCGCGCAGTGGCGACCCGGCCGTGACGAGTTTGCTCCGTCTCCAACGGCTTCGGACGTCGGTACCTCGTTGCGGGATGATGAATTTGTAGCAACCGGCATGTCATCGGAAACGAAATGATACTTCATCACGGGAAAACTCTTATTGTCGTTGAAACGGCGCCACATCCACGTTTCCGCGGATGTCTACCCTAGTTTCCTTGCACGTCTTTCGAAGAGGAGAGTCGTCTGCCGTCGACTTGTTATCGCGTACATTTCTTTTATTAACCTTCCTTATCTGTGCGATGCGTTGGATGTGCTTTTCTCCACGGTGCCGTCAAGTTACGGAATACACCCCTACGACCTTAAAAAAAAAAATCCCTCCCACACACACGCTGTATGTCACGTTAAATGACCCTGTGTGATGGGATACCTCGGGGACGTAGTCAACGTGAAAGCGACTCCTTGAAAACCAGGCTCTCGTAAGCGTACGTAATTCGTGTCGGCAATTTCGCTCGGTACACATCCCCCGCCGTACGTCTTATTCACGGAAACGGCGAAAATAGGGCGCATCGCGGGATTGTATGCGCGATCATTACGATGGGAATCGCCATAAGCAAATAGGACAGATGCGTTTAACTCAATAATATCCACATCCCTTTCGTCGTAGTTGCGGAGCTATGACGGCTTGTATTCGTGTCACAATATTTTTCAGTTGCTTCCAACCTAATTTCACATCGTTTCCACTTGTTTCCAATCGACATAATGTGTGTCAAGCATATGGATCTTGTTTTTTACCTCCATGCCGTTGGAATAATATCTTTCATTAGAGCAATGGTCGACTTTTCCTTATAACTTTCGAGGGTCGGGATAGTGATTGACGGATAAGGTAGAGTGAATAGCCCTTACCTGGAAAACATTCCTGTGAATAAATAAAAAAAACGTGGGAAAAAGCCGTCGGGGCGTGATGCGGCGTTCAATAGTGATGACAGATTATACTATCTGGCGTAGGAAAGACTTGAACACGATTTTTCCTGGGATCGTAATCAGGGATCCAGGCTGGTTTCCAGTGCTTGCGGGGTTGGGGGGACTAGGGGCGGCATTAACAGCCGGAACCGTTCATTCCTCTACGACCTCTCTTTCGTGGAACTCTATCACCGTCGACAGTTCACGGAACATCATTTCTCGGTTCTGTCTCGAAGAAGCCCCTGTGTTAATTCAATTACTCAGTATCTACTTCGTTCTGCATTACTTAATCAATACATGTGGACCCATCAAATATTTCATCCCCGTTCATTGTTGATTCCTTGAGGTTCTTAGCGATGCGGAAGCAACTTTATCGTCACGAGTAATAAAAGAACGATGATTAACAATTTTAAGCTGTCTGGTACCTAGCACATCACCATAAAAGATACGAAATAAGCATTCCAGTGAACAGGAAAACAAATAGTCGTCTTTTCCCCGGCCAATCTGGGATCATTGCAATGTGAAGCGAAAGTCAATCAGGAGTTAAGAGGATTCAATCCACTCACGATGAAGTAGACGACTGAAGGTTGCGTAGGTCTATGTGCACGTTCGTGTGTGTTAGTTTCTAGTGTTCATATGTAAATGACAGTTGTGTCAATGGGGGAACGTTATTCGAAAGTAACACTAGTTGACTCGAATTTAATCATTCTTATTACCAGTAGTTGCATTGCAAAATTTGACATTATCACGGCAGGAGGTAGGTGATGACTGTCATAAATGTTCGCTAATGGAGGACGTTTGTCATCCATTCCGAGATTTTGAAAAAAAAACTGTCTCCGTTTACATATCGCTGCGTACCCGAGATATTTTACTAATTTGGTACTCTGTGTGGATGAATTTATTAACAGATGTCATAAGGGTGATTTCAACTACACAAATTTGACAAAGTTCAATGTTAAGTATTAACGCCTCGCTGTGACTGGTATGACATTACATGATATCCCGGTGATTAAGCATCACCACAACTGCTAAGGTAATTAATCGTCATGGTGTATATCATGAGTCTTAAAATCACACGATCGTTATGAAATTTACACCGCTTCACGGCTCGTCGGCATTTTCTCCCGTCCGTAGTTAAGTTGTATGTTACTAAGTTGCCTAGGCAAGGACGTTATTCCATTCCATTCCCGGCCACTGTTACTAGATGAATCTGATTAAATATCGCTTCACGAATCACTATTGTCCTCAAAGCCGAGCGTCCTTCGGTTAACGCCACTGCGGGAAATCGGTTGTCGAATACGGTGAAGTGACGATCTCGTGTACCTAGTGTCAAAATGCGGCCGGGGTGGATTCTTCAATGGGGCTAATGCGGTAAAGATTTTCACCAAATTTGCAGAAAGTTGAAATGCTAAAAGGACGGACAGGTAGGCACATGCGGCAACCTTTTTCGTCAGAAATGCACTTGTAGGAAGAGTCGCCTTAATGAAAACGTTATGCAATCATCTCATAAATGATTATACCGGCCGCTAATTTTAAAGATTTCTCTTTCACGTCAAACTTCGACCTCTTTTCCCTAGATTTCATTTCCCTAATCCCGCAAAGAAATAAACAACATTAACGTATGTCCTTCCATCCCTTGTGTATCAACGTAATAAAATTAGCGGGTAAGTTGGGACTGGGACCATTTAACTTTTGCCTAGAGAAACATTTTCTGTTCTGTGGCGTGACAAGACAAGTAAAGATTTCTGGAAAGGTTAATTTCGTTCAAAAGAAGGGGAATGAGTCGTGTCCCGCGGAAGGGACCCCGGTTCAAAACTATAACAAGAATCGGTCATTTGGAGGCATGGTGATCAAAGAACTGGTCTACTTGTCACGTCTGTCTCGATGCATTTGTAATCAATTGCTGATAAATCGTTGCAGTATCGCAAAAAAAAAATTGCGGAAAAGGATGAAAAATCACTCAATCGACTTTAAAATACTTGGGGGATTCGTTCAGAGGAGGTTTATCAACATTGTTTCAGCGAGATGGCGATTTTCCAAGAAGGAAACCCGATGCCCATTACATAAATTGTTATTTGTGCGAATGATGCTGATTCCATATGCTGTTAACGACGATGCATTCCGTAGAAATAGTTTCTGGGAATTGATTGATTGGATAGAATTAGCACAATGGAAAATCCACGGAAGCGCTCACTGCCCGCCATTTTGTTTATTGCGACGCCTGCTCGTCACGACTTGGTGAATGTACAAGGAACGCTGTTGCCCAGCTGCGTTCTATGCTTGCGAGGTTTCCACAGAAATTTCTTCCTCGTGCGGAATGCCACGTGGGTCATTGCGACAGCCCTTTTCTGGTTAACGTAGAAACTTGGGGCGAGGACGGGTCGCATTACCTGCCTCCTCGCGTTGAACCCCCGAGGAGTTTTACGACGTAGCGGATGGGACGGGAGGTTAAGCGGAATTAGCCTTCGCGGAAAAACGGCCGCGTGGGAAGGGCATGTGGGGACCTGTCATTTACTGCCCCTGGAAGTGAAGCAGGAGCAACGTGACCACAAGCGTACCAGTTTCGGAGGGAGACGGACGCCGTGAATCCATATTATTTTTGACGGAGGGAGACATGTAAGTCAAGGCTTACGTCTGAGAAACGAGCATAGCAGGTCAGTGGTTTGAAAAGTACTGGGTGAAAGGGAAGTAATCATGGGAATATAATATTTTTTCCTTAATATCTCGACGGTCATTTTCATCAAATGCAGACGCATAGCAGTAGAAAATATATTTGAATAGGAGGTAAGAAATTCGTCCATCTTTTATTGTCATAAGTTTCTCCTTTACATTTACTCTATTTTTTCGTGAACCGCGCGCGTGCACACCAGGTAAGTAGTTGGTGAATCGGAGGAAAGCGTGGGACTCTAATTTCCCAGGTTTTTACGTTTATTTATGTACGTCCTTTGCGGCCGAGTATTGACGATTGCCCATCGCAGTCGGGTATTTGAAAACTGAAGATTATTTCATGGCCCTTAGAAGGGCCGTTAGGATGCATCAAAGCAATCCCGTCGAGGAATTTACTTTGAGCTGGTGTACTTGGTGACGGCCTTGGTCCCCTCGGAGACGGCGTGCTTGGCCAGCTCACCGGGAAGCAAGAGCCTGACGGCGGTCTGCACCTCCCGGCTGGTGATGGTGGAGCGCTTGTTGTAGTGAGCCAGGCGAGAAGCTTCGGCGGCGATTCTCTCGAAAATATCGTTGACGAAGCTGTTCATGATGCTCATGGCCTTGCTGGAGATTCCGGTGTCGGGGTGCACCTGCTTCAGCACTTTGTAGATGTAGATTGCGTAGCTCTCCTTCCTCCTGCGCTTCTTCTTCTTGTCTCCCTTGGAGATGTTCTTCTGGGCCTTGCCCGCTTTCTTCGCAGCCTTTCCGCTCGTCTTGGGTGGCATGGTGATCACGTTCGGCGAACGGGGTCGATTTCAGTATTTTCGCCGAACATCAGTCGCCTGCTTATGTACCCCTGGTCCGTTCCGTGAGCCGAATCTCCTCGACGACCAATCACGTAAAAGCATGATGTGGCGTCGCTAGGACGGCGGCAGCCTATATAAATGCGCCCAGGAGTCTGACAGCGATTAGACAGCACTACCAGATAAAGAAGCATTCAGCCATGTCCGGACGAGGAAAGGGAGGAAAAGTGAAGGGGAAGTCCAAGTCCCGCTCCAGCAGGGCCGGTCTTCAGTTTCCGGTCGGTCGTATCCACCGTCTGCTCCGCAAGGGGAACTATGCCGAGCGTGTTGGTGCCGGTGCCCCAGTCTACTTGGCCGCCGTCATGGAGTACCTGGCCGCGGAAGTCCTCGAGTTGGCCGGTAACGCTGCCAGGGACAACAAGAAGACGAGAATCATCCCTCGTCACTTGCAGTTGGCCATCCGCAACGACGAGGAGTTGAATAAGCTCCTGTCGGGCGTTACCATCGCTCAGGGAGGTGTCCTTCCGAACATCCAGGCGGTGCTCCTGCCCAAGAAGACTGAGAAGAAGGCATAAGCATCACGCTGTGCGCATAAAAGGTCCTTTTCAGGACCAGAACATACTAGAGAGATGTACGCGATAAATGTCATGTGAAAAAAATAATAATAACAATAAACGTAATAAGCATAGCGAATGAAACGTGGAGCTATAATTGGGCTAAGGTAAACGATGGGAAATAAAGCGTATAAAAAGTGAAAGCGTTTGTGCTGAAATGCAACGAAGAATGATTGAAGGTGACACTGCTTCGTTTACAATGTATTTCATAGTCTGTCATAAAATTTCACCTGCAATCTGCCGCTTAACTACGTTATTTCTTGTTAACATGTATGGTTGCAACGGCGCGATACACATTGTCGCCAGTCCGTTGCCACGTGCTTATTCATGTACGGTTGCAACGGCGCGATATACATTGTCGCCAGTCCGTTGCCACGTGCTTATTCCGATTCGCTGACAATGTCTTTAACGTCGGTAAAGGCTCATACAATTTCAACTCTATTATCACCGCCATTTTTCCTGTGCGCTCGAACAGGTCTTACTTTACTATTTATCGCCGTCACATACGCTATAGCGAATAATTTTTCGTTCCGTTATGGCAAAGGATTAGCTCCATCTCTGAACATTGTATTGGTCCTTAGAAGGACCTTTTTTATCGACGTACGCCGGGTGTCGGATGGCGATCCCGTCGCGTCGTGTCTAACCGCCAAACCCGTAGAGAGTGCGGCCCTGTCTCTTGAGTGCGTACACGACGTCCATGGCTGTGACGGTCTTCCTCTTGGCGTGTTCGGTGTAGGTGACGGCGTCACGAATAACGTTCTCAAGGAACACCTTGAGCACACCGCGCGTCTCCTCGTAGATGAGTCCGGAGATACGCTTCACTCCACCTCGGCGGGCGAGACGGCGGATGGCCGGCTTGGTGATGCCCTGGATGTTATCGCGGAGAACTTTGCGATGACGTTTGGCTCCTCCCTTTCCCAGGCCTTTTCCTCCCTTGCCGCGTCCAGTCATCTCTGTAGTCTGCTCGTAGTAAGGGCTGCTGTCTGATGACCTGAAATGCACCTTCGCCGGTATTTATAAACGTCGCCGCCGCGGCGATGACGTACCCGACCTCTCCACCAATCAGCGTCGCCCGTACTATCTGGCGCCATTCTCGGAAGTGCTTAAAAGACGGCGTTGACCCGGCTTTTTACAGATCTGTAAAAAGCCGGGTCAACGACAGATCGCTTACAGTGGTGTTCACGTACGACGTGGTGTTCTACTGTGGTCTACTGTGTGAACTGTGTTTATCACGGATCTTTTGGGTAACTACTCTGGATCTCTCCAGGAAACAGTTGCTAGGTAAAGGGTAACGAAATTAGAGTGTAGGATTGGTTTCTCGTGACTCCCGGTGGGGTGGCTAACCTAGACCCATCTTCTCACACTGGGAGGTGTTCGAAAGCCATAGTGCATAAAAAAGGTTGTCTCAGTCGATCCCCCCTGGAAAGAGGGCTTGCACCTCCTAGCACTTCCAGGGAATCGGCTGGGTCCACTTCTTAGGGACTGTAGGGACTAATAGGAACATAGGATAGGGACAACTAGGTTATTGATTTAGAAATTCTAAAGCAGGTAGTGGAGTGTTTAGGGTGGCTGACAGGTCCGCCTGTGCCCGTATCGCTTGCGATCGGATCGGGTGGGGTGTCGGGTTTCCTTATCACTCCTTTTTAGATAAAGTTAACCGAGGGACAGGGGGCTTACGCCCCCTTTTTTCAGAGTAGGAAAATGTTTCGCTCTCCACCTCGTGTGGAGAAAGAAAGGAACGTGCGACAAATAGGGAAAATCCCAATCCCTAATAACATAAGGGAAGTCCTTTTCGCAAAAGAAAGTCAATCAATCGAATCACGGGATCCTAGAATTCTTAAGAGGAGTAAGAGTTTTAGTGACAGCCAAGAGAAAATACCAAATAGGAACGAAGACAACTTGTGTAAAAACAGTTTTGATCGCGTTCCAACCGAAAAAAGAACTACCGATGTTCTTACCACAGCTATAGAAAATGAAAAAAATATTGAGGACGTCCCCATCGAGATGGGTTCATCCGACTCAGACGACGACGGAGTTTTTGTAACGGCCAAGAATGCCCGAAAACGAAAGCGTTCCAACAGAATTACTGATTCGTGCCCACCAACCAGCACGCAAAATAGATACGCCCCTTTGATAGAAATAGACATTACCCCTCAAGGGAGACAAGCGGCAATAACGTCAGAGAAAAACGCGAAAACGGAAGCCACAAATGTGCCAAGAAATAATAGGCCACCTGCTATTATCGTGTACGAAATCCTTAAACAAAAAGAATTCGTCATGAACATCAGGAAAATAGCTCGCGACCAAACATTCACAATAAATAAGACGAAGGAAGGATCTCGTCTTCAATTAAAAACAATCGAGGATTACACAAATGTTCGTAAATTCCTTGACGATAAGAAGGCACAATACACCACCTGGGCTCAAAAAGGGGAACAAGTGTCCCGTTACGTAATTCATGGACTCGACGAAGGACTCGAAACAGAATTTATTAAAGAAGAGCTTACCGCAATAAACGTTCCGTGTGTGCACGTAAAAACGCTATCAAAAAACAAATCAGACCTATACGTCATAACTATAAAGAAAATTAACGGCTTTGACGTAAGAGAACTGGCCAATATTAAGCGGATATGTAGCCACATTGTAAAGATTACGCCATATAGATACCAGGGACCACAACGCTGCTACAGATGCAATAGGTTTGGACACGGGTCTAGAAACTGCACGGCAGCACCAAGGTGTTACGTATGCGCGTCACAAGAACACGAAGGCATAAACTGCCCAAATTCTAGTAACATTCGCTGCTGCAACTGCGACGGTGAGCACGAGGCAGGATCTAAAGAATGCCCAGTGTACATTAGCGAATGCGAGAAAAGAAAAGGTAGAAAGAAACAAGAAGGAATCGCCCAAACGAAAGGCACGACAGAAAAAACTTTGGTTACTGACGCCCCCCCACCCAAAGAAAATTACTGGACAAGTAAAGCGGCAGGAAAAATCAGCCAAGCCGATACCCCAAATGGGAAGGGCAAGGAAAACACCGACACTGCTCAGGCAATGTCTCAGGAATGCCCCACAGCGAAGGGTACGGATACGGGCAAACCAATGGACGAAGGAGTTAAAAACATCCTAAATACGATCGCCGCAATGCTGCAACAGCAGATGGGAATCCTCCAGCAGCTGCTTCAGCAAATTCTGAACATGTTCTCAACTCAGACCAACCATGGCCCTTAGAGAACGAAACGCGACGGTCATGCTGACCTGGAACGCCAATGGCGGGGTTCAGCGAAAAACTGACGAACTTGTCTTTCTCTTGAAACGACAAAAGATAGCAATATGTGCTATTACAGAAACTCACCTTCGGCCAGAAATATCGTGGGCTGTTCCCGGTTATAAAGTAATCCGAAAAGATAGGAAGTTAGCTCCAGGGAAATCCGCGTCTGGAGGAGTAGCCATCTTGGTGAGGGAGGATGTTATAATAAAAAACGTAATAGAACCTGAAACAACTGTGAACACAGAGGTAATTGGGGTGCAGGTCACCACTAAAATCGGTAGCATTAATTTTTTCTCCTGCTACATACCACCTCGTAAGCATTTCTACGAAAATGACTTTGATGAAATCACAAAAAAAGGAGGAAAGACAGTCATAACGGGCGATTTTAACGCAAAAAGCCCGATATGGAATTGCCCAAATGAAAACACTAAGGGAAAGAAACTCTCAAAATGGGTGGGCTTAAAATCCGCTTTTATATGCGCCCCATTCGGACCAACTCGGCTTAGGGGACGAGATGTTATCGACTTCTCAATAATGATCGATATAACTAAGGCAGCCAAATCACAAACTTTAACAAGCCTCAGCAGTGACCATTTTCCAGTCATCACTCACATTGGAACAATACCTTGTCAGATGGGAAAGAGTATAAAACTCTGCTATGGTCTGGCCAACTGGGACCAATTCAGAAAAACAGTCGCCGATAGACTTCCGACGAAAATTATCCCGAAAAGTGAGGAAGAAATTGACGATATGGTCACAATTTTGACAGACGCAATATTAATTGCAATAAAAACAGAGGTCCCTCAGAAAAAACGAGGCCAATTAGACTTCTTAAGAATCCCCAAGCCTATGAAAGAACTTATCCGAGAAAAGAACAAAGCGTTAAAAGAATACCACCGATATGGCACGAAGGCTTATAAAATGCGATACCGAAATCTAACCAAGGAAGTAAGGAGAGTAATTAAGGCTCACAAGAAGAAAAAGTGGACAGACAAGCTACAATCTTTAAATGCACAAGACCAATCAATCTGGCGCTTAACAAAAAAGGTCCGAGATCAAGGAATGGAACCCAGAGACCCACCTCTGAAAACTGACGATAACAGAACTATATATGACGCACAGGAGAAAGCAGACATTATTGCCGAATACCTGGAAGATGTTTTTACATTAAAAGAGACCGTATCTGAAGACGAGAATTGTTTCAATGAAAACGCTACCAATCCGGAAGCAGAGTTCAGGACGCCTGAATTAAAACTAGAAGCACTTGCCGATATCATAAAAGGACTCGCAAATGGGAAAGCGCCAGGGATTGATGGCATCCCCAACGAAGTAATCAAAAGGTTACCAGTCGCGGCAGGAGATTACTTAATTAAAATTGCCCAAGCAATGTTAAACACAGGATATTTTCCAAAACAATGGAAAGAAGCAAAGGTGACCTGCATTCCTAAGAGAGGGGGAATAGGGCTAAAGGCGAAAGACTTCCGACCAATCTCTCTCTTATCAAACCTAAGCAAGGTGATTGAAAGGCTAATTCTTCCAGAAATAAATCAAACTCTAAGCGAAAGGAATATTATCCCTCCCGAACAGTTTGGGTTTCGTGGAGAAATGTCCACTACTCACCAAATAAGCCGGGCCCTTGATTTTATATCAGACGCAAGAAATAAAAAAAGGCACTCCATAGGAGTATTTTTAGACATTTCTAAAGCTTTTGACAGGGTTTGGCACCAGGGCCTCATCGCTAAAATGCATAATTTAAACCTACCTAGGTGGCTAATTAACTGGACGCAGTCTTATCTGACGAACAGGAGTTTTATAGTGAGGTGGAGGAATGCGACCTCGGACTCCAAAAGAATAGGGACGGGCGTACCGCAGGGATCGGTACTAGGCCCTACTCTCTTTAACCTCTTCACATCTGACCTACCAATTCCTCGCCAGAACTGGAATGCAATTGTAGGATTATATGCAGATGACTTGGGCATCATGACTAAGAGTATGTACCCAAACCAAGCCGTCAAATACATGGAGGAAATTCTAGACCCCATTCTTAAATGGTATAAAAACTGGCGACTTGACGTAAATGAAAGGAAGTCACAGGCCATACACTTTCCAAAGCCGTTCTCCTCTGACCAGCCCAGAATGGTCCAAATAAACGGACACAACTTAGTATACACGGACAGTGTTAAATATCTCGGGGTAAAAATAGACGAAAACTTACGAATGGACAAGCATGTATTACATGTAATAGGAAAGGCGGCAGGGACAAGGGCAAGACTCTCCCCCTTGTTAAAATCCAAGGAAGTCCCCCGAGATATGAAGCTCCTAATCTTCAAAGGGGTAATCAGGCCAACAATAACTTACGCGGCTCCAGCATGGATAGGGCTACTGAAAAAAACTTCCTTGGAAAGATTGGAAAACTTTGAGAAAAGAACACTCAAATCAATATGGGGATATCGAGGGTTGTACCGCTACAATGGCGACATTTATAAGGAACTAAACGTAAGAGGACTCAGAGAGGAAACCAGCGACCTAGCCAAAAGCTACTATGAAAAAATTAAAAACAATCCACATCTTATAATAAGAAACATTGCAATCGACAAAGAATCCACCTGGGATAAGCATAAGAGACCGCAGCATTCCATTGAGGCACCAAAATATGCCAAATAATTGACAAAAAAAAAAAAAAAAAAAAAAAAAAAAAAAAAAAAACATATACATACATAAACAATGGTCCCAAAAAAAACATAAATAAATAAGTGAATAAATGACACTGTTTTAAGCTTCAGAAGAAGCAAACAGAAAAAATGTCCGGTTTTTCTGGACGACAGGCACACACGGTTTTTACAGATCGCAGAAATGGCACGTACGAAGCAGACAGCCCGCAAGTCCACCGGAGGAAAGGCCCCGAGGAAGCAGCTGGCCACCAAGGCCGCTCGCAAGAGCGCGCCGGCGACGGGAGGCGTCAAGAAGCCCCACAGGTACCGCCCCGGTACCGTGGCCCTTCGTGAGATCAGGAGATACCAGAAGAGCACGGAGCTCCTCATCCGCAAGCTGCCCTTCCAGCGCCTGGTGCGTGAGATCGCCCAGGACTTCAAGACCGATCTTCGGTTCCAGAGCTCCGCCGTCATGGCTCTCCAGGAGGCCAGCGAGGCTTACCTAGTGGGTCTCTTTGAGGACACCAACCTCTGCGCCATCCACGCTAAGCGTGTGACCATCATGCCCAAGGACATCCAGCTGGCCCGCCGTATCCGCGGAGAGCGAGCTTAGAAAGCTACTTTCGGCCGAAAAACAAAGGTCCTTTTCAGGACCAGTACATACTTAAAAGTTTGAATTTAGCACGATCGCACAATAATTAACGACGATGTAAATCCATTGGAATGATGGACGACATGAAATTTCCTTTGCGCATGGCAAGTGCGTTTGCACGGCTACGCATGAAATGAGATGAAATAAAAGTTCGTGCGATGCTTACCTGACGCGCTTAACGAAAAGAAAACAATACTCCGTGACGTGTTGTTCATTTTACACGTTCTATGAATGTTATTCTTAATTTTTTTTTTCGTCCGTCCATGTCGCATCATCAATTTTAAATAGGACCGTTGTTTTTGCATGGCATTAATCATGATAAATGTTAACTTTGGGCGTGCTCAGTGGCGTGGGCATTGAGTGGCAAGCATCTTTGGAAGACATGATGGTCCTAAAAAGGACCGAGATTGGACGCTGTCTGCTGTCCTAGGTGCGCCGGTGGCGAAGCAGTGATGGTTCACTTCTTTTTCTGGGCGGCGGAAGGTTTCTTGGCGGCGGGCTTGGCCTTGGTGGGCGTCTTCTTGGGCTTGGGGGTCTTGGGTTTGGTGGCCGCCTTTTTCGCCTTCGACGGGGACTTTGCCGCCTTGGCGGCGGGTTTCCCAGCCGCCGGCTTCTTCTTTGGCTTGTCCGCCGCCTTCTTCGCCTTCTTGGCTGGTGGCGCGGACTTGCTTCGCTCCTTGGGCGCGGACCTCTTGGTGCCACTGGACGCCTTCTCGGAGGACTTCTTGGCTCCGACCGCTTTCGGTTTCTTTACTCCCGTCTTCTTGACGACCTTTTTCGCCTTGGTCGTCCCGCTGGCTGCCGCGGGTGCGGCCTTCTTGCTGTGGCTCAGCTTGAAGGAACCTGAGGCGCCCTTTCCCTTGGTCTGGACGAGAGTTCCGGCGGTGACGGCCGCCTTGAGGTACTTCTTGATGAAAGGCGAGAGCCTCTCGGCGTCCACTTTGTAGCTGGCTGCGATGTACTTCTTGATGGCTTGAAGGGAAGAGCCACCGCGCTCCTTGAGGCCCTTGACTGCGTTGTTAACCATCTCGGAAGTGGGCGGGTGCGACGGCTTTGCGCGAGCCTTCTTGGCTGCTCCGCCCTTGCTGGCCTTCTTGGAAGCCGCGGAGGTTCCTGAAGAAGGCAGGGGTTTTACTGCGACGGTGCCCGAAGGCTGGGCTGCCGGTGGTGCGGCTGCCGCTGCTCCAGATGCTGCGTCTGCCATGTTATCGGCTGCTGCGTGATGATAGAAAGAGAAAATTACCAAGACATGGATTTCATACGAAAGTCCACCTTGCTATCGTACCATTTCGGAGCAAAATACGATCTCTTCCTCTCGCCTCCGGTGCGCTTCTCGGATTGTTTGTACTCCACTCCTCCTCCGACTTTCGCGTTTCGGAGAGTGTCGGGGGCGCGTAACGAGGGCGCCTTGCGCCGCGGCGCCCGTCAGGGTTCCACCCTGTCGGCCGTGGCGGCGCCAGGCGTTTGGCGAGCCCAGTTCGTGTGCAGCGGGTCGTCAAAATACGGGTTGTCGTCCTGTCGAAGGCGTACCCGGGAATAAACGTTGCACACGTTTCTACCGGGGTCGATTCCTCGAGATCCGAGGTAACGTACGTTCGAGGCCATCCTTCACCTGGTATTGGACGCGCTCGCGACCCGGTGGGCCGCGCGCCGGCCGCGGAAAGCGGCCCCGAGAAGACGGTCCCTTCGGACGCCTTCCCCCTGACTCGGCGCCTGTCAAACCTTCCTCCTGTTCCTCCCCGGTGCCTGTCCCGTAAGCGGACGTTTATGCATTTTTCGACGACTCGGGGGCGTCGCGACGCACCCACCTCCCGCGCCCGTGGGAAAGGATTATCGAGTCGCAAATGGAGACGGAGTCACCCGTTAAGCGCACGCCTTACGACGCGTCCGCGTGGGCTTCGAAATGGTTGCATGGGGTGGCCGAAGGGGAAAAAGAAATGAACTGTACGCACGCGAATGGGACGTCAAAGTTCACGTACAACAAAGTCGAGGATGGCGCCGAATTATGCTTTAGCCCCGTGAGCGGGCGGGAAAAACAATGTAGTAGCCGAGGGCGCGCAGTGGCGACCCGGCCGTGACGAGTTTGCTCCGTCTCCAACGGCTTCGGACGTCGGTACCTCGTTGCGGGATGATGAATTTGTAGCAACCGGCATGTCATCGGAAACGAAATGATACTTCATCACGGGAAAACTCTTATTGTCGTTGAAACGGCGCCACATCCACGTTTCCGCGGATGTCTACCCTAGTTTCCTTGCACGTCTTTCGAAGAGGAGAGTCGTCTGCCGTCGACTTGTTATCGCGTACATTTCTTTTATTAACCTTCCTTATCTGTGCGATGCGTTGGATGTGCTTTTCTCCACGGTGCCGTCAAGTTACGGAATACACCCCTACGACCTTAAAAAAAAAAATCCCTCCCACACACACGCTGTATGTCACGTTAAATGACCCTGTGTGATGGGATACCTCGGGGACGTAGTCAACGTGAAAGCGACTCCTTGAAAACCAGGCTCTCGTAAGCGTACGTAATTCGTGTCGGCAATTTCGCTCGGTACACATCCCCCGCCGTACGTCTTATTCACGGAAACGGCGAAAATAGGGCGCATCGCGGGATTGTATGCGCGATCATTACGATGGGAATCGCCATAAGCAAATAGGACAGATGCGTTTAACTCAATAATATCCACATCCCTTTCGTCGTAGTTGCGGAGCTATGACGGCTTGTATTCGTGTCACAATATTTTTCAGTTGCTTCCAACCTAATTTCACATCGTTTCCACTTGTTTCCAATCGACATAATGTGTGTCAAGCATATGGATCTTGTTTTTTACCTCCATGCCGTTGGAATAATATCTTTCATTAGAGCAATGGTCGACTTTTCCTTATAACTTTCGAGGGTCGGGATAGTGATTGACGGATAAGGTAGAGTGAATAGCCCTTACCTGGAAAACATTCCTGTGAATAAATAAAAAAAACGTGGGAAAAAGCCGTCGGGGCGTGATGCGGCGTTCAATAGTGATGACAGATTATACTATCTGGCGTAGGAAAGACTTGAACACGATTTTTCCTGGGATCGTAATCAGGGATCCAGGCTGGTTTCCAGTGCTTGCGGGGTTGGGGGGACTAGGGGCGGCATTAACAGCCGGAACCGTTCATTCCTCTACGACCTCTCTTTCGTGGAACTCTATCACCGTCGACAGTTCACGGAACATCATTTCTCGGTTCTGTCTCGAAGAAGCCCCTGTGTTAATTCAATTACTCAGTATCTACTTCGTTCTGCATTACTTAATCAATACATGTGGACCCATCAAATATTTCATCCCCGTTCATTGTTGATTCCTTGAGGTTCTTAGCGATGCGGAAGCAACTTTATCGTCACGAGTAATAAAAGAACGATGATTAACAATTTTAAGCTGTCTGGTACCTAGCACATCACCATAAAAGATACGAAATAAGCATTCCAGTGAACAGGAAAACAAATAGTCGTCTTTTCCCCGGCCAATCTGGGATCATTGCAATGTGAAGCGAAAGTCAATCAGGAGTTAAGAGGATTCAATCCACTCACGATGAAGTAGACGACTGAAGGTTGCGTAGGTCTATGTGCACGTTCGTGTGTGTTAGTTTCTAGTGTTCATATGTAAATGACAGTTGTGTCAATGGGGGAACGTTATTCGAAAGTAACACTAGTTGACTCGAATTTAATCATTCTTATTACCAGTAGTTGCATTGCAAAATTTGACATTATCACGGCAGGAGGTAGGTGATGACTGTCATAAATGTTCGCTAATGGAGGACGTTTGTCATCCATTCCGAGATTTTGAAAAAAAAACTGTCTCCGTTTACATATCGCTGCGTACCCGAGATATTTTACTAATTTGGTACTCTGTGTGGATGAATTTATTAACAGATGTCATAAGGGTGATTTCAACTACACAAATTTGACAAAGTTCAATGTTAAGTATTAACGCCTCGCTGTGACTGGTATGACATTACATGATATCCCGGTGATTAAGCATCACCACAACTGCTAAGGTAATTAATCGTCATGGTGTATATCATGAGTCTTAAAATCACACGATCGTTATGAAATTTACACCGCTTCACGGCTCGTCGGCATTTTCTCCCGTCCGTAGTTAAGTTGTATGTTACTAAGTTGCCTAGGCAAGGACGTTATTCCATTCCATTCCCGGCCACTGTTACTAGATGAATCTGATTAAATATCGCTTCACGAATCACTATTGTCCTCAAAGCCGAGCGTCCTTCGGTTAACGCCACTGCGGGAAATCGGTTGTCGAATACGGTGAAGTGACGATCTCGTGTACCTAGTGTCAAAATGCGGCCGGGGTGGATTCTTCAATGGGGCTAATGCGGTAAAGATTTTCACCAAATTTGCAGAAAGTTGAAATGCTAAAAGGACGGACAGGTAGGCACATGCGGCAACCTTTTTCGTCAGAAATGCACTTGTAGGAAGAGTCGCCTTAATGAAAACGTTATGCAATCATCTCATAAATGATTATACCGGCCGCTAATTTTAAAGATTTCTCTTTCACGTCAAACTTCGACCTCTTTTCCCTAGATTTCATTTCCCTAATCCCGCAAAGAAATAAACAACATTAACGTATGTCCTTCCATCCCTTGTGTATCAACGTAATAAAATTAGCGGGTAAGTTGGGACTGGGACCATTTAACTTTTGCCTAGAGAAACATTTTCTGTTCTGTGGCGTGACAAGACAAGTAAAGATTTCTGGAAAGGTTAATTTCGTTCAAAAGAAGGGGAATGAGTCGTGTCCCGCGGAAGGGACCCCGGTTCAAAACTATAACAAGAATCGGTCATTTGGAGGCATGGTGATCAAAGAACTGGTCTACTTGTCACGTCTGTCTCGATGCATTTGTAATCAATTGCTGATAAATCGTTGCAGTATCGCAAAAAAAAAATTGCGGAAAAGGATGAAAAATCACTCAATCGACTTTAAAATACTTGGGGGATTCGTTCAGAGGAGGTTTATCAACATTGTTTCAGCGAGATGGCGATTTTCCAAGAAGGAAACCCGATGCCCATTACATAAATTGTTATTTGTGCGAATGATGCTGATTCCATATGCTGTTAACGACGATGCATTCCGTAGAAATAGTTTCTGGGAATTGATTGATTGGATAGAATTAGCACAATGGAAAATCCACGGAAGCGCTCACTGCCCGCCATTTTGTTTATTGCGACGCCTGCTCGTCACGACTTGGTGAATGTACAAGGAACGCTGTTGCCCAGCTGCGTTCTATGCTTGCGAGGTTTCCACAGAAATTTCTTCCTCGTGCGGAATGCCACGTGGGTCATTGCGACAGCCCTTTTCTGGTTAACGTAGAAACTTGGGGCGAGGACGGGTCGCATTACCTGCCTCCTCGCGTTGAACCCCCGAGGAGTTTTACGACGTAGCGGATGGGACGGGAGGTTAAGCGGAATTAGCCTTCGCGGAAAAACGGCCGCGTGGGAAGGGCATGTGGGGACCTGTCATTTACTGCCCCTGGAAGTGAAGCAGGAGCAACGTGACCACAAGCGTACCAGTTTCGGAGGGAGACGGACGCCGTGAATCCATATTATTTTTGACGGAGGGAGACATGTAAGTCAAGGCTTACGTCTGAGAAACGAGCATAGCAGGTCAGTGGTTTGAAAAGTACTGGGTGAAAGGGAAGTAATCATGGGAATATAATATTTTTTCCTTAATATCTCGACGGTCATTTTCATCAAATGCAGACGCATAGCAGTAGAAAATATATTTGAATAGGAGGTAAGAAATTCGTCCATCTTTTATTGTCATAAGTTTCTCCTTTACATTTACTCTATTTTTTCGTGAACCGCGCGCGTGCACACCAGGTAAGTAGTTGGTGAATCGGAGGAAAGCGTGGGACTCTAATTTCCCAGGTTTTTACGTTTATTTATGTACGTCCTTTGCGGCCGAGTATTGACGATTGCCCATCGCAGTCGGGTATTTGAAAACTGAAGATTATTTCATGGCCCTTAGAAGGGCCGTTAGGATGCATCAAAGCAATCCCGTCGAGGAATTTACTTTGAGCTGGTGTACTTGGTGACGGCCTTGGTCCCCTCGGAGACGGCGTGCTTGGCCAGCTCACCGGGAAGCAAGAGCCTGACGGCGGTCTGCACCTCCCGGCTGGTGATGGTGGAGCGCTTGTTGTAGTGAGCCAGGCGAGAAGCTTCGGCGGCGATTCTCTCGAAAATATCGTTGACGAAGCTGTTCATGATGCTCATGGCCTTGCTGGAGATTCCGGTGTCGGGGTGCACCTGCTTCAGCACTTTGTAGATGTAGATTGCGTAGCTCTCCTTCCTCCTGCGCTTCTTCTTCTTGTCTCCCTTGGAGATGTTCTTCTGGGCCTTGCCCGCTTTCTTCGCAGCCTTTCCGCTCGTCTTGGGTGGCATGGTGATCACGTTCGGCGAACGGGGTCGATTTCAGTATTTTCGCCGAACATCAGTCGCCTGCTTATGTACCCCTGGTCCGTTCCGTGAGCCGAATCTCCTCGACGACCAATCACGTAAAAGCATGATGTGGCGTCGCTAGGACGGCGGCAGCCTATATAAATGCGCCCAGGAGTCTGACAGCGATTAGACAGCACTACCAGATAAAGAAGCATTCAGCCATGTCCGGACGAGGAAAGGGAGGAAAAGTGAAGGGGAAGTCCAAGTCCCGCTCCAGCAGGGCCGGTCTTCAGTTTCCGGTCGGTCGTATCCACCGTCTGCTCCGCAAGGGGAACTATGCCGAGCGTGTTGGTGCCGGTGCCCCAGTCTACTTGGCCGCCGTCATGGAGTACCTGGCCGCGGAAGTCCTCGAGTTGGCCGGTAACGCTGCCAGGGACAACAAGAAGACGAGAATCATCCCTCGTCACTTGCAGTTGGCCATCCGCAACGACGAGGAGTTGAATAAGCTCCTGTCGGGCGTTACCATCGCTCAGGGAGGTGTCCTTCCGAACATCCAGGCGGTGCTCCTGCCCAAGAAGACTGAGAAGAAGGCATAAGCATCACGCTGTGCGCATAAAAGGTCCTTTTCAGGACCAGAACATACTAGAGAGATGTACGCGATAAATGTCATGTGAAAAAAATAATAATAACAATAAACGTAATAAGCATAGCGAATGAAACGTGGAGCTATAATTGGGCTAAGGTAAACGATGGGAAATAAAGCGTATAAAAAGTGAAAGCGTTTGTGCTGAAATGCAACGAAGAATGATTGAAGGTGACACTGCTTCGTTTACAATGTATTTCATAGTCTGTCATAAAATTTCACCTGCAATCTGCCGCTTAACTACGTTATTTCTTGTTAACATGTATGGTTGCAACGGCGCGATACACATTGTCGCCAGTCCGTTGCCACGTGCTTATTCATGTACGGTTGCAACGGCGCGATATACATTGTCGCCAGTCCGTTGCCACGTGCTTATTCCGATTCGCTGACAATGTCTTTAACGTCGGTAAAGGCTCATACAATTTCAACTCTATTATCACCGCCATTTTTCCTGTGCGCTCGAACAGGTCTTACTTTACTATTTATCGCCGTCACATACGCTATAGCGAATAATTTTTCGTTCCGTTATGGCAAAGGATTAGCTCCATCTCTGAACATTGTATTGGTCCTTAGAAGGACCTTTTTTATCGACGTACGCCGGGTGTCGGATGGCGATCCCGTCGCGTCGTGTCTAACCGCCAAACCCGTAGAGAGTGCGGCCCTGTCTCTTGAGTGCGTACACGACGTCCATGGCTGTGACGGTCTTCCTCTTGGCGTGTTCGGTGTAGGTGACGGCGTCACGAATAACGTTCTCAAGGAACACCTTGAGCACACCGCGCGTCTCCTCGTAGATGAGTCCGGAGATACGCTTCACTCCACCTCGGCGGGCGAGACGGCGGATGGCCGGCTTGGTGATGCCCTGGATGTTATCGCGGAGAACTTTGCGATGACGTTTGGCTCCTCCCTTTCCCAGGCCTTTTCCTCCCTTGCCGCGTCCAGTCATCTCTGTAGTCTGCTCGTAGTAAGGGCTGCTGTCTGATGACCTGAAATGCACCTTCGCCGGTATTTATAAACGTCGCCGCCGCGGCGATGACGTACCCGACCTCTCCACCAATCAGCGTCGCCCGTACTATCTGGCGCCATTCTCGGAAGTGCTTAAAAGACGGCGTTGACCCGGCTTTTTACAGATCGCAGAAATGGCACGTACGAAGCAGACAGCCCGCAAGTCCACCGGAGGAAAGGCCCCGAGGAAGCAGCTGGCCACCAAGGCCGCTCGCAAGAGCGCGCCGGCGACGGGAGGCGTCAAGAAGCCCCACAGGTACCGCCCCGGTACCGTGGCCCTTCGTGAGATCAGGAGATACCAGAAGAGCACGGAGCTCCTCATCCGCAAGCTGCCCTTCCAGCGCCTGGTGCGTGAGATCGCCCAGGACTTCAAGACCGATCTTCGGTTCCAGAGCTCCGCCGTCATGGCTCTCCAGGAGGCCAGCGAGGCTTACCTAGTGGGTCTCTTTGAGGACACCAACCTCTGCGCCATCCACGCTAAGCGTGTGACCATCATGCCCAAGGACATCCAGCTGGCCCGCCGTATCCGCGGAGAGCGAGCTTAGAAAGCTACTTTCGGCCGAAAAACAAAGGTCCTTTTCAGGACCAGTACATACTTAAAAGTTTGAATTTAGCACGATCGCACAATAATTAACGACGATGTAAATCCATTGGAATGATGGACGACATGAAATTTCCTTTGCGCATGGCAAGTGCGTTTGCACGGCTACGCATGAAATGAGATGAAATAAAAGTTCGTGCGATGCTTACCTGACGCGCTTAACGAAAAGAAAACAATACTCCGTGACGTGTTGTTCATTTTACACGTTCTATGAATGTTATTCTTAATTTTTTTTTTCGTCCGTCCATGTCGCATCATCAATTTTAAATAGGACCGTTGTTTTTGCATGGCATTAATCATGATAAATGTTAACTTTGGGCGTGCTCAGTGGCGTGGGCATTGAGTGGCAAGCATCTTTGGAAGACATGATGGTCCTAAAAAGGACCGAGATTGGACGCTGTCTGCTGTCCTAGGTGCGCCGGTGGCGAAGCAGTGATGGTTCACTTCTTTTTCTGGGCGGCGGAAGGTTTCTTGGCGGCGGGCTTGGCCTTGGTGGGCGTCTTCTTGGGCTTGGGGGTCTTGGGTTTGGTGGCCGCCTTTTTCGCCTTCGACGGGGACTTTGCCGCCTTGGCGGCGGGTTTCCCAGCCGCCGGCTTCTTCTTTGGCTTGTCCGCCGCCTTCTTCGCCTTCTTGGCTGGTGGCGCGGACTTGCTTCGCTCCTTGGGCGCGGACCTCTTGGTGCCACTGGACGCCTTCTCGGAGGACTTCTTGGCTCCGACCGCTTTCGGTTTCTTTACTCCCGTCTTCTTGACGACCTTTTTCGCCTTGGTCGTCCCGCTGGCTGCCGCGGGTGCGGCCTTCTTGCTGTGGCTCAGCTTGAAGGAACCTGAGGCGCCCTTTCCCTTGGTCTGGACGAGAGTTCCGGCGGTGACGGCCGCCTTGAGGTACTTCTTGATGAAAGGCGAGAGCCTCTCGGCGTCCACTTTGTAGCTGGCTGCGATGTACTTCTTGATGGCTTGAAGGGAAGAGCCACCGCGCTCCTTGAGGCCCTTGACTGCGTTGTTAACCATCTCGGAAGTGGGCGGGTGCGACGGCTTTGCGCGAGCCTTCTTGGCTGCTCCGCCCTTGCTGGCCTTCTTGGAAGCCGCGGAGGTTCCTGAAGAAGGCAGGGGTTTTACTGCGACGGTGCCCGAAGGCTGGGCTGCCGGTGGTGCGGCTGCCGCTGCTCCAGATGCTGCGTCTGCCATGTTATCGGCTGCTGCGTGATGATAGAAAGAGAAAATTACCAAGACATGGATTTCATACGAAAGTCCACCTTGCTATCGTACCATTTCGGAGCAAAATACGATCTCTTCGTCTCGCCTCCGGTGCGCTTCTCGGATTGTTTGTACTCCACTCCTCCTCCGACTTTCGCGTTTCGGAGAGTGTCGGGGGCGCGTAACGAGGGCGCCTTGCGCCGCGGCGCCCGTCAGGGTTCCACCCTGTCGGCCGTGGCGGCGCCAGGCGTTTGGCGAGCCCAGTTCGTGTGCAGCGGGTCGTCAAAATACGGGTTGTCGTCCTGTCGAAGGCGTACCCGGGAATAAACGTTGCACACGTTTCTACCGGGGTCGATTCCTCGAGATCCGAGGTAACGTACGTTCGAGGCCATCCTTCACCTGGTATTGGACGCGCTCGCGACCCGGTGGGCCGCGCGCCGGCCGCGGAAAGCGGCCCCGAGAAGACGGTCCCTTCGGACGCCTTCCCCCTGACTCGGCGCCTGTCAAACCTTCCTCCTGTTCCTCCCCGGTGCCTGTCCCGTAAGCGGACGTTTATGCATTTTTCGACGACTCGGGGGCGTCGCGACGCACCCACCTCCCGCGCCCGTGGGAAAGGATTATCGAGTCGCAAATGGAGACGGAGTCACCCGTTAAGCGCACGCCTTACGACGCGTCCGCGTGGGCTTCGAAATGGTTGCATGGGGTGGCCGAAGGGGAAAAAGAAATGAACTGTACGCACGCGAATGGGACGTCAAAGTTCACGTACAACAAAGTCGAGGATGGCGCCGAATTATGCTTTAGCCCCGTGAGCGGGCGGGAAAAACAATGTAGTAGCCGAGGGCGCGCAGTGGCGACCCGGCCGTGACGAGTTTGCTCCGTCTCCAACGGCTTCGGACGTCGGTACCTCGTTGCGGGATGATGAATTTGTAGCAACCGGCATGTCATCGGAAACGAAATGATACTTCATCACGGGAAAACTCTTATTGTCGTTGAAACGGCGCCACATCCACGTTTCCGCGGATGTCTACCCTAGTTTCCTTGCACGTCTTTCGAAGAGGAGAGTCGTCTGCCGTCGACTTGTTATCGCGTACATTTCTTTTATTAACCTTCCTTATCTGTGCGATGCGTTGGATGTGCTTTTCTCCACGGTGCCGTCAAGTTACGGAATACACCCCTACGACCTTAAAAAAAAAAATCCCTCCCACACACACGCTGTATGTCACGTTAAATGACCCTGTGTGATGGGATACCTCGGGGACGTAGTCAACGTGAAAGCGACTCCTTGAAAACCAGGCTCTCGTAAGCGTACGTAATTCGTGTCGGCAATTTCGCTCGGTACACATCCCCCGCCGTACGTCTTATTCACGGAAACGGCGAAAATAGGGCGCATCGCGGGATTGTATGCGCGATCATTACGATGGGAATCGCCATAAGCAAATAGGACAGATGCGTTTAACTCAATAATATCCACATCCCTTTCGTCGTAGTTGCGGAGCTATGACGGCTTGTATTCGTGTCACAATATTTTTCAGTTGCTTCCAACCTAATTTCACATCGTTTCCACTTGTTTCCAATCGACATAATGTGTGTCAAGCATATGGATCTTGTTTTTTACCTCCATGCCGTTGGAATAATATCTTTCATTAGAGCAATGGTCGACTTTTCCTTATAACTTTCGAGGGTCGGGATAGTGATTGACGGATAAGGTAGAGTGAATAGCCCTTACCTGGAAAACATTCCTGTGAATAAATAAAAAAAACGTGGGAAAAAGCCGTCGGGGCGTGATGCGGCGTTCAATAGTGATGACAGATTATACTATCTGGCGTAGGAAAGACTTGAACACGATTTTTCCTGGGATCGTAATCAGGGATCCAGGCTGGTTTCCAGTGCTTGCGGGGTTGGGGGGACTAGGGGCGGCATTAACAGCCGGAACCGTTCATTCCTCTACGACCTCTCTTTCGTGGAACTCTATCACCGTCGACAGTTCACGGAACATCATTTCTCGGTTCTGTCTCGAAGAAGCCCCTGTGTTAATTCAATTACTCAGTATCTACTTCGTTCTGCATTACTTAATCAATACATGTGGACCCATCAAATATTTCATCCCCGTTCATTGTTGATTCCTTGAGGTTCTTAGCGATGCGGAAGCAACTTTATCGTCACGAGTAATAAAAGAACGATGATTAACAATTTTAAGCTGTCTGGTACCTAGCACATCACCATAAAAGATACGAAATAAGCATTCCAGTGAACAGGAAAACAAATAGTCGTCTTTTCCCCGGCCAATCTGGGATCATTGCAATGTGAAGCGAAAGTCAATCAGGAGTTAAGAGGATTCAATCCACTCACGATGAAGTAGACGACTGAAGGTTGCGTAGGTCTATGTGCACGTTCGTGTGTGTTAGTTTCTAGTGTTCATATGTAAATGACAGTTGTGTCAATGGGGGAACGTTATTCGAAAGTAACACTAGTTGACTCGAATTTAATCATTCTTATTACCAGTAGTTGCATTGCAAAATTTGACATTATCACGGCAGGAGGTAGGTGATGACTGTCATAAATGTTCGCTAATGGAGGACGTTTGTCATCCATTCCGAGATTTTGAAAAAAAAACTGTCTCCGTTTACATATCGCTGCGTACCCGAGATATTTTACTAATTTGGTACTCTGTGTGGATGAATTTATTAACAGATGTCATAAGGGTGATTTCAACTACACAAATTTGACAAAGTTCAATGTTAAGTATTAACGCCTCGCTGTGACTGGTATGACATTACATGATATCCCGGTGATTAAGCATCACCACAACTGCTAAGGTAATTAATCGTCATGGTGTATATCATGAGTCTTAAAATCACACGATCGTTATGAAATTTACACCGCTTCACGGCTCGTCGGCATTTTCTCCCGTCCGTAGTTAAGTTGTATGTTACTAAGTTGCCTAGGCAAGGACGTTATTCCATTCCATTCCCGGCCACTGTTACTAGATGAATCTGATTAAATATCGCTTCACGAATCACTATTGTCCTCAAAGCCGAGCGTCCTTCGGTTAACGCCACTGCGGGAAATCGGTTGTCGAATACGGTGAAGTGACGATCTCGTGTACCTAGTGTCAAAATGCGGCCGGGGTGGATTCTTCAATGGGGCTAATGCGGTAAAGATTTTCACCAAATTTGCAGAAAGTTGAAATGCTAAAAGGACGGACAGGTAGGCACATGCGGCAACCTTTTTCGTCAGAAATGCACTTGTAGGAAGAGTCGCCTTAATGAAAACGTTATGCAATCATCTCATAAATGATTATACCGGCCGCTAATTTTAAAGATTTCTCTTTCACGTCAAACTTCGACCTCTTTTCCCTAGATTTCATTTCCCTAATCCCGCAAAGAAATAAACAACATTAACGTATGTCCTTCCATCCCTTGTGTATCAACGTAATAAAATTAGCGGGTAAGTTGGGACTGGGACCATTTAACTTTTGCCTAGAGAAACATTTTCTGTTCTGTGGCGTGACAAGACAAGTAAAGATTTCTGGAAAGGTTAATTTCGTTCAAAAGAAGGGGAATGAGTCGTGTCCCGCGGAAGGGACCCCGGTTCAAAACTATAACAAGAATCGGTCATTTGGAGGCATGGTGATCAAAGAACTGGTCTACTTGTCACGTCTGTCTCGATGCATTTGTAATCAATTGCTGATAAATCGTTGCAGTATCGCAAAAAAAAAATTGCGGAAAAGGATGAAAAATCACTCAATCGACTTTAAAATACTTGGGGGATTCGTTCAGAGGAGGTTTATCAACATTGTTTCAGCGAGATGGCGATTTTCCAAGAAGGAAACCCGATGCCCATTACATAAATTGTTATTTGTGCGAATGATGCTGATTCCATATGCTGTTAACGACGATGCATTCCGTAGAAATAGTTTCTGGGAATTGATTGATTGGATAGAATTAGCACAATGGAAAATCCACGGAAGCGCTCACTGCCCGCCATTTTGTTTATTGCGACGCCTGCTCGTCACGACTTGGTGAATGTACAAGGAACGCTGTTGCCCAGCTGCGTTCTATGCTTGCGAGGTTTCCACAGAAATTTCTTCCTCGTGCGGAATGCCACGTGGGTCATTGCGACAGCCCTTTTCTGGTTAACGTAGAAACTTGGGGCGAGGACGGGTCGCATTACCTGCCTCCTCGCGTTGAACCCCCGAGGAGTTTTACGACGTAGCGGATGGGACGGGAGGTTAAGCGGAATTAGCCTTCGCGGAAAAACGGCCGCGTGGGAAGGGCATGTGGGGACCTGTCATTTACTGCCCCTGGAAGTGAAGCAGGAGCAACGTGACCACAAGCGTACCAGTTTCGGAGGGAGACGGACGCCGTGAATCCATATTATTTTTGACGGAGGGAGACATGTAAGTCAAGGCTTACGTCTGAGAAACGAGCATAGCAGGTCAGTGGTTTGAAAAGTACTGGGTGAAAGGGAAGTAATCATGGGAATATAATATTTTTTCCTTAATATCTCGACGGTCATTTTCATCAAATGCAGACGCATAGCAGTAGAAAATATATTTGAATAGGAGGTAAGAAATTCGTCCATCTTTTATTGTCATAAGTTTCTCCTTTACATTTACTCTATTTTTTCGTGAACCGCGCGCGTGCACACCAGGTAAGTAGTTGGTGAATCGGAGGAAAGCGTGGGACTCTAATTTCCCAGGTTTTTACGTTTATTTATGTACGTCCTTTGCGGCCGAGTATTGACGATTGCCCATCGCAGTCGGGTATTTGAAAACTGAAGATTATTTCATGGCCCTTAGAAGGGCCGTTAGGATGCATCAAAGCAATCCCGTCGAGGAATTTACTTTGAGCTGGTGTACTTGGTGACGGCCTTGGTCCCCTCGGAGACGGCGTGCTTGGCCAGCTCACCGGGAAGCAAGAGCCTGACGGCGGTCTGCACCTCCCGGCTGGTGATGGTGGAGCGCTTGTTGTAGTGAGCCAGGCGAGAAGCTTCGGCGGCGATTCTCTCGAAAATATCGTTGACGAAGCTGTTCATGATGCTCATGGCCTTGCTGGAGATTCCGGTGTCGGGGTGCACCTGCTTCAGCACTTTGTAGATGTAGATTGCGTAGCTCTCCTTCCTCCTGCGCTTCTTCTTCTTGTCTCCCTTGGAGATGTTCTTCTGGGCCTTGCCCGCTTTCTTCGCAGCCTTTCCGCTCGTCTTGGGTGGCATGGTGATCACGTTCGGCGAACGGGGTCGATTTCAGTATTTTCGCCACACCAGACCAGACCATTGGAAGTAATCCTATAACTACTCCTTCGGATTCACATCCTTTAGAGGCAGAGTTGGTATTTGTGTTGCGGTAATTTTTATAAGGTTAGTAGGGTGACAGGATAGTTCAGTTGTCTTGTTGTATTTCAATTACTATTTTTTTTTTAGTATTAATTTTTTTTTTTTTTTTTTTAATTATTATTATTATTATTTTTTTTTTTTTTAATATGGTTTTTTTTTTTTGTTTTTTTTTTTTTTTATTATTCGGTAGAGTTCATTATTTTTTTTTTTTTTTTTTTTTTTTTTTTTTTTTTTTTTTTTTTTTTTTTTTTTTAATTTGGTTATAAGGGTGAAGTGAGGGATACATTTCTCAGGTAGGATCAGGTGGAAGTAGGTTGGGGATATCAGGAGAGCCAGGCCCTTGTCTCGTTTTAGTCTTTTTCTGCTGAGGAGTTTCCTTCGGTGGGGGGAAATTACGATGGGGTTGGTTAAGGGTAGGGTGAAAGGTTATATTTGCCGGCAGGTTTAGGCGTCTCTTCTTTTTAGGGATGCACGTTTTAGATTTTACCAGTTGGTGTGGGTAGGGGTAAATTCCAGAAGGTAGTGACGAGGACCAAAGGTTTGCGATGAGAGGATTTTTCGATTGCTCAAGCGACTTCCTGTAACTTTTTAGGGCGGCATGAATGGCCTCATTTATTGTTGGAAGGTTAAGTTCTTTGAAAACATTCGCTGTTGGAATAAACCAGCGTGCTCCTCCAAGCCGGCGAGCAATCTTGTTCTGCCAAATCTGTACTTTCTTCAACGCAAATGCAGGGGCTGTGGCCCAAATTGGAGATGCATATAGAATTTGTGGTAGCAATACTGAGTTTAGGATATTCAATTTATTAGAGAGGGAGGTTTTGGAGGTTTGAGTAAGAAGAGGATGTAAGGCAAATGCGGTAGAGCGGATTTTGGAAATTTTATGGTTGATATGAGGAACGAAGGATAATTTAGAGTCCATTACTACACCTAAAAATGTGTGGGTTGGTTTCTGTGGGAGAATTTGTTGATTTAAGGTAAGATAGGTATTGTTATATTTTGTCGGGTGTCGAGTGAAGCATACTTTGGTGCATTTAGAGGGATTTACAGATAATCTCCACTCAGCAAGCCAGGACTCGATTAGAGCAAGGTGTGCTTGCAGAGCGTCAGTGGTTTTGTAAGGCCACCAGCTCTGAGCTGCGATGGCTGTGTCATCGGCGTAGAGGAATAGGTGAGTATCAGGGTGGTTGGGAATGTCATCTATATAAATGTTGAACAGTATTGGACTTAGGACTGCACCTTGGGGTACGCCTGTGTAAATATTATGGTATCTTGATTTGTAGGAATGGTGGGAAATGGAAAAGGTGCGGTTAGATAAGAAGGATTGAATCAATTTTAGGAGGTATAACGGGATGTTCTTTTGGCTCAGCTTGTAGAGCAAACCTTCATGCCACACCTTGTCAAATGCTTGGCTAATGTCAAGGAATACCGCAGAGGTTACAAGTTTAGTATTAAAACCGGAGGTAATCAATTCCGTAAGTCGGTTAATTTGGTGAACAGTGGATGTTTTGGCTGTGAACCCAAATTGTTCGTTCCTGTATAGTGGATGAGAAAGTTGTTTGAGGCGGTTCAGAATGAGTTTCTCTAAGAGTTTACCAAGGGTGCAGGTGAGAGAGATAGGTCTGTAGCTGTCTACGTCAGATAGGTCCTTGCCTGGTTTGGGGAGAAGGATAATGTCAGAGGCCTTCCAAGCTTTTGGGAAGTACGAGGTTGCAAAACAGGAGTTTATAATGTCAGTGAGGAAGTCTATGTATGGTAATGGGAGTAATTTAACAGCTTTTGTTGGTATACAGTCAGGACCAGAGGAACATTTATTGGGAAATGATGCAATAGCATTGGAAACCTCCCTAGGGGAGCAAGTTATGGGTTCAGGTGTAGGGGAATAAAGAATGGAGGAAGAAAAGGTGATGATGTCTGTGTTTCTGGTTGGCATAGTATGAGGTGCAAAGGTATTGGTCATTCTATTGAGGAAGGCTTTTCCACGTTCCTTGTCTGTGTTTAATATACAACCATTGATTTTTAAAGGAGGTACGGTTTTTGTTGGATTTCTGAGTGTCCGGGCCATTTTCCATAACGAGTTGTCGTTTCTGGAAAGGTTGGCTATTTTCTCATTCCACTCCTGTGATCTGTGGTTTTGAAGTTCTAGTTTAACAATGTTGGATATTGCGTTGAATTGTGTTTTTAGGTGAGGTGATCTGGTCTTCTGATATAACTTTCGGAGCCTGTTTTTGTCTTTGATCAGGGAGAGAATGTGTTGGGGTAGGGCATGTGAAAGTAGAGGCTGGCTAGGAGTTTGTTTTAGAGAGCGGTCAAGGGACGTGTTTATGTTGGAGGTAAGAAACTGTATACTGGAGTCTATAGATGCGTGAGTCAAGTTTACAACAGGAGGATCTGATGGGAATGCTTCCGATATAATAGTTGAAAATTTTTTCCAGTTATGACCTTTAGCAGGCATAGGAAGGGATAATACCGGTGCAGTTTCAATGGAGTAAATGATTGGAAGATGGTCGGAACAATAATGGTGAATGACTTTAGAGGAGATAATGTAGGGGTAATTGTTTGATATAGCAATGTCTAAGATGTCTGAGGTGTCTACGTTGTTATGTTCAGAAATGTGGGTTGGTTCTGAAGGCGCGTGAATTGTGTAGTCAGAATCAGTAGCGAATTCAAGAAGGGTCGCGCCTCTAGGATTAGACTTTTTACAGCCCCAGGAGGTGTGTTTACTGTTGAGATCGCCAAAAATGATGGTAGGAAGAGGAGAGTCAAGAATGTGATGGATTGATTCTATGTCGGTTGATTTGGGTGGAATGTATAAGCTGTATATATTAATTTGTCCAAGTAAAGTGTGTAAGGATAGGCCTATGATTTCAAGTTTACTCAAGGGAGAAGGAAGGTGTGTATGTTTAAGAGAGGACTTAATTAGAATGGCAACTCCACCACCTAGTTTGTGTTTGCTGGCATTAGATGTTCGGTCTAGGCGATAAATGGAGTAACCAGGTGTGAAGAGATGATGATTTGAAGCCAGTTGCGTCTCCGATAGCGTTATGATGTCCGGTTTATGTTTAGATATTAGAAGGTGGAGTTGCTCAAGTTTATTGCGGATTCCATTGCAATTCCAGGCCAGTAACTTAAGATGGGCAATTTGGGCAACATTAACCTTATTTGCAGCCATATTGTGACAATTGCTGAGCTATGGATGTGAAAGCCTTCATGAAGACTGTGCTGCGTTCATGCGGGGGTGCTTTCGTAATTTCGGCTAAGAGCGACACGGTTTGCTGAACAAGCTGAGGCCAATCAAGGTCGGGGGAGGACTCTAAGTTTGGTATCTGGATATGGGGAATATTCCTAGTTTCTAGGCAAAGAGGCTGTGTATGTGGGTTGTTAAGAGAGGTTGTAGGTTGAAAGGGGGAGGAAAGGTAAGAGGTGGATGGTTCGGGGATGACATTCCGGTCGGTATCTTGGAATTCAGGGGGAGGGGGGATGATGAAGGTTGTAGGAATTGTGTCATTTGAGCTTAGATCAGGATATGGGGGGAGGATAACATCTACAGGCGGAGGTGGTGGACAGATGGGGGGTGTAGCTAGCAAAGCGGAGGTTGTAGAGGAAGGTATCGGTACTATTAGGTTATCGATTGAGCATGAAGCCTGTCTTTTGTCCCAGTAATTTTCAGGGGGGGGAGCGGGGTAGATTGTAGACGATTGGGTCAGAGTTGGAGCTGAGATACCCAATTTGCTAGCTTTCGCCTCCAGGAATGTGGGGCAGCCTCTGTAAGTTGCGGTATGAGCACCGCCGCAGTTACAGCAGTAGAATGGACTCGAGGGAGGTAGCGGACAATTGTTCCTAGAATGATTACCACCACATTTTCTGCATCTTAAGGGAAGGCGGCAATAATTCCTTGTATGTCCAAATCTTTGGCATTGCACACATTGCGCAGGATCAGAGGAGGGAATGAATTCAGAGATCGAAATATCTATGCCACAGTACGTTTTTAAAGCCAGGAAGTCGCTTTCTTGCGAATTATCCTCCAAGGTGACTTTGACGAAGAAGAAAGGTTTGGGATGTTCAGGGCCTGATTGCATTCGTATTATACCTTTAGTTATAAAACCATCCGATTCAAGGTCTCTGGCTATTTGGTCTAAGGGAGTTACGGGCGGGATTCCTTTGATGACGAAGGATTTCATTTTCTCGGAGGGAGTTGGATTGGTAAAATAGGGAAGTTTGTTGGTATCAAGGAAGGAACGAATTTTACGGTGATCATTTGGACATTGAGGGTGGATAAGGATGAAGGATTTATTGTAGGAGATCTTGGGTTGGTAGCTGGTGATAGTTTGGAGCTTCAGGAGGTATTGTTGGTATGCGGTGGAGGCGGCTAGGCGAATAGGCGGTAAATTTTTGGCTGGACGGTCTTCCATTGGGAGGGTGGTATCAGTACAAGGGCTGGTAGGAGCTAGGTTGGAGAATTTGCGTTTTTTAACAACTGTTATCCAGTCAGTAGAAGGAGAGGTGGGTGGGGATTCAGGACTATCCTGAGGAGTAGTTTGTAGATGCTGAGAATTAACCTGGCTATTAACTGGTGATGCGGGTGGATTCTCTTGGGTAGGCGGATCTTCGGTCACCAGCGCAGCACTGCTGTGGTCACTCGGATTGGCAGGTTGTCTCTTCGCTTTTCCTTTTTTAATGGCAGGTGGAGCAGGTTGTCGTAGTCTCTTCGCCAGTCTGGTTATTATGGTCGAAGTATGCTGAGCAATGATTGGTCGCTCAGGGGAGGCAGGACGAGATGAGAGTGAGGATTTATCGGAGTGGGAAGACAGTGAAGGCGACGGGAATTCTTGTAGTGAGGATGAGGAGGTGGAGCTTGGTGATATTGGTTCTGCTCCATCAGGAGCCAAGGGATCCGGTTTGTCGGGATCCATTGTTCTAACTGTGATTTGCTAAAACACGGTTAAAATAGAGTTTATATAGTGTCTCTATAGTGTAGCCCTAATAAGTGGACCCTCCGGTTCAACCAGACGTGCAATGGAGGTGCAAGCCCTCTGTCTGGTCTCCACGGACAAGACGACCAAAATGATAAAACGTGCGTGAGCACCACCCAGAAGTGAGAAGAGGGGACTGGTTAGCCCTCCCCACCGGGAGCCTCAGCCACGTATTGTTTACACTAGGAGAATACTTATTCGCGATGCTAAGATCAGTTTAGTCAGCATGGATGATCCCACTCGGAGACAGGAGATATGGTCCCTAAAAGGGCCGTCCGCTTCCAACAATCAGAGTAAGTCCGTTCGGTCCAGAGGTCGTTTCCAGGAGATTTGAGTTGTCCAACGGGTCCAGGTCAGTGTGCAGATCGGTGAGAAAGGTCCAGGAGTGCAATGTCAGCCAGGAGAGAAGATCCAATAATCCGGTCCGGTCGTTACGGGGGAATGCAGAGAAGTCCAAGCAGTCGTGAAGTTCTCGACGATATCCAGGAGTGCCAGCAGTTTAGTATCGCGAACATCAGTCGCCTGCTTATGTACCCCTGGTCCGTTCCGTGAGCCGAATCTCCTCGACGACCAATCACGTAAAAGCATGATGTGGCGTCGCTAGGACGGCGGCAGCCTATATAAATGCGCCCAGGAGTCTGACAGCGATTAGACAGCACTACCAGATAAAGAAGCATTCAGCCATGTCCGGACGAGGAAAGGGAGGAAAAGTGAAGGGGAAGTCCAAGTCCCGCTCCAGCAGGGCCGGTCTTCAGTTTCCGGTCGGTCGTATCCACCGTCTGCTCCGCAAGGGGAACTATGCCGAGCGTGTTGGTGCCGGTGCCCCAGTCTACTTGGCCGCCGTCATGGAGTACCTGGCCGCGGAAGTCCTCGAGTTGGCCGGTAACGCTGCCAGGGACAACAAGAAGACGAGAATCATCCCTCGTCACTTGCAGTTGGCCATCCGCAACGACGAGGAGTTGAATAAGCTCCTGTCGGGCGTTACCATCGCTCAGGGAGGTGTCCTTCCGAACATCCAGGCGGTGCTCCTGCCCAAGAAGACTGAGAAGAAGGCATAAGCATCACGCTGTGCGCATAAAAGGTCCTTTTCAGGACCAGAACATACTAGAGAGATGTACGCGATAAATGTCATGTGAAAAAAATAATAATAACAATAAACGTAATAAGCATAGCGAATGAAACGTGGAGCTATAATTGGGCTAAGGTAAACGATGGGAAATAAAGCGTATAAAAAGTGAAAGCGTTTGTGCTGAAATGCAACGAAGAATGATTGAAGGTGACACTGCTTCGTTTACAATGTATTTCATAGTCTGTCATAAAATTTCACCTGCAATCTGCCGCTTAACTACGTTATTTCTTGTTAACATGTATGGTTGCAACGGCGCGATACACATTGTCGCCAGTCCGTTGCCACGTGCTTATTCATGTACGGTTGCAACGGCGCGATATACATTGTCGCCAGTCCGTTGCCACGTGCTTATTCCGATTCGCTGACAATGTCTTTAACGTCGGTAAAGGCTCATACAATTTCAACTCTATTATCACCGCCATTTTTCCTGTGCGCTCGAACAGGTCTTACTTTACTATTTATCGCCGTCACATACGCTATAGCGAATAATTTTTCGTTCCGTTATGGCAAAGGATTAGCTCCATCTCTGAACATTGTATTGGTCCTTAGAAGGACCTTTTTTATCGACGTACGCCGGGTGTCGGATGGCGATCCCGTCGCGTCGTGTCTAACCGCCAAACCCGTAGAGAGTGCGGCCCTGTCTCTTGAGTGCGTACACGACGTCCATGGCTGTGACGGTCTTCCTCTTGGCGTGTTCGGTGTAGGTGACGGCGTCACGAATAACGTTCTCAAGGAACACCTTGAGCACACCGCGCGTCTCCTCGTAGATGAGTCCGGAGATACGCTTCACTCCACCTCGGCGGGCGAGACGGCGGATGGCCGGCTTGGTGATGCCCTGGATGTTATCGCGGAGAACTTTGCGATGACGTTTGGCTCCTCCCTTTCCCAGGCCTTTTCCTCCCTTGCCGCGTCCAGTCATCTCTGTAGTCTGCTCGTAGTAAGGGCTGCTGTCTGATGACCTGAAATGCACCTTCGCCGGTATTTATAAACGTCGCCGCCGCGGCGATGACGTACCCGACCTCTCCACCAATCAGCGTCGCCCGTACTATCTGGCGCCATTCTCGGAAGTGCTTAAAAGACGGCGTTGACCCGGCTTTTTACAGATCGCAGAAATGGCACGTACGAAGCAGACAGCCCGCAAGTCCACCGGAGGAAAGGCCCCGAGGAAGCAGCTGGCCACCAAGGCCGCTCGCAAGAGCGCGCCGGCGACGGGAGGCGTCAAGAAGCCCCACAGGTACCGCCCCGGTACCGTGGCCCTTCGTGAGATCAGGAGATACCAGAAGAGCACGGAGCTCCTCATCCGCAAGCTGCCCTTCCAGCGCCTGGTGCGTGAGATCGCCCAGGACTTCAAGACCGATCTTCGGTTCCAGAGCTCCGCCGTCATGGCTCTCCAGGAGGCCAGCGAGGCTTACCTAGTGGGTCTCTTTGAGGACACCAACCTCTGCGCCATCCACGCTAAGCGTGTGACCATCATGCCCAAGGACATCCAGCTGGCCCGCCGTATCCGCGGAGAGCGAGCTTAGAAAGCTACTTTCGGCCGAAAAACAAAGGTCCTTTTCAGGACCAGTACATACTTAAAAGTTTGAATTTAGCACGATCGCACAATAATTAACGACGATGTAAATCCATTGGAATGATGGACGACATGAAATTTCCTTTGCGCATGGCAAGTGCGTTTGCACGGCTACGCATGAAATGAGATGAAATAAAAGTTCGTGCGATGCTTACCTGACGCGCTTAACGAAAAGAAAACAATACTCCGTGACGTGTTGTTCATTTTACACGTTCTATGAATGTTATTCTTAATTTTTTTTTTCGTCCGTCCATGTCGCATCATCAATTTTAAATAGGACCGTTGTTTTTGCATGGCATTAATCATGATAAATGTTAACTTTGGGCGTGCTCAGTGGCGTGGGCATTGAGTGGCAAGCATCTTTGGAAATGATGGTCCTAAAAAGGACCGAGATTGGACGCTGTCTGCTGTCCTAGGTGCGCCGGTGGCGAAGCAGTGATGGTTCACTTCTTTTTCTGGGCGGCGGAAGGTTTCTTGGCGGCGGGCTTGGCCTTGGTGGGCGTCTTCTTGGGCTTGGGGGTCTTGGGTTTGGTGGCCGCCTTTTTCGCCTTCGACGGGGACTTTGCCGCCTTGGCGGCGGGTTTCCCAGCCGCCGGCTTCTTCTTTGGCTTGTCCGCCGCCTTCTTCGCCTTCTTGGCTGGTGGCGCGGACTTGCTTCGCTCCTTGGGCGCGGACCTCTTGGTGCCACTGGACGCCTTCTCGGAGGACTTCTTGGCTCCGACCGCTTTCGGTTTCTTTACTCCCGTCTTCTTGACGACCTTTTTCGCCTTGGTCGTCCCGCTGGCTGCCGCGGGTGCGGCCTTCTTGCTGTGGCTCAGCTTGAAGGAACCTGAGGCGCCCTTTCCCTTGGTCTGGACGAGAGTTCCGGCGGTGACGGCCGCCTTGAGGTACTTCTTGATGAAAGGCGAGAGCCTCTCGGCGTCCACTTTGTAGCTGGCTGCGATGTACTTCTTGATGGCTTGAAGGGAAGAGCCACCGCGCTCCTTGAGGCCCTTGACTGCGTTGTTAACCATCTCGGAAGTGGGCGGGTGCGACGGCTTTGCGCGAGCCTTCTTGGCTGCTCCGCCCTTGCTGGCCTTCTTGGAAGCCGCGGAGGTTCCTGAAGAAGGCAGGGGTTTTACTGCGACGGTGCCCGAAGGCTGGGCTGCCGGTGGTGCGGCTGCCGCTGCTCCAGATGCTGCGTCTGCCATGTTATCGGCTGCTGCGTGATGATAGAAAGAGAAAATTACCAAGACATGGATTTCATACGAAAGTCCACCTTGCTATCGTACCATTTCGGAGCAAAATACGATCTCTTCCTCTCGCCTCCGGTGCGCTTCTCGGATTGTTTGTACTCCACTCCTCCTCCGACTTTCGCGTTTCGGAGAGTGTCGGGGGCGCGTAACGAGGGCGCCTTGCGCCGCGGCGCCCGTCAGGGTTCCACCCTGTCGGCCGTGGCGGCGCCAGGCGTTTGGCGAGCCCAGTTCGTGTGCAGCGGGTCGTCAAAATACGGGTTGTCGTCCTGTCGAAGGCGTACCCGGGAATAAACGTTGCACACGTTTCTACCGGGGTCGATTCCTCGAGATCCGAGGTAACGTACGTTCGAGGCCATCCTTCACCTGGTATTGGACGCGCTCGCGACCCGGTGGGCCGCGCGCCGGCCGCGGAAAGCGGCCCCGAGAAGACGGTCCCTTCGGACGCCTTCCCCCTGACTCGGCGCCTGTCAAACCTTCCTCCTGTTCCTCCCCGGTGCCTGTCCCGTAAGCGGACGTTTATGCATTTTTCGACGACTCGGGGGCGTCGCGACGCACCCACCTCCCGCGCCCGTGGGAAAGGATTATCGAGTCGCAAATGGAGACGGAGTCACCCGTTAAGCGCACGCCTTACGACGCGTCCGCGTGGGCTTCGAAATGGTTGCATGGGGTGGCCGAAGGGGAAAAAGAAATGAACTGTACGCACGCGAATGGGACGTCAAAGTTCACGTACAACAAAGTCGAGGATGGCGCCGAATTATGCTTTAGCCCCGTGAGCGGGCGGGAAAAACAATGTAGTAGCCGAGGGCGCGCAGTGGCGACCCGGCCGTGACGAGTTTGCTCCGTCTCCAACGGCTTCGGACGTCGGTACCTCGTTGCGGGATGATGAATTTGTAGCAACCGGCATGTCATCGGAAACGAAATGATACTTCATCACGGGAAAACTCTTATTGTCGTTGAAACGGCGCCACATCCACGTTTCCGCGGATGTCTACCCTAGTTTCCTTGCACGTCTTTCGAAGAGGAGAGTCGTCTGCCGTCGACTTGTTATCGCGTACATTTCTTTTATTAACCTTCCTTATCTGTGCGATGCGTTGGATGTGCTTTTCTCCACGGTGCCGTCAAGTTACGGAATACACCCCTACGACCTTAAAAAAAAAAATCCCTCCCACACACACGCTGTATGTCACGTTAAATGACCCTGTGTGATGGGATACCTCGGGGACGTAGTCAACGTGAAAGCGACTCCTTGAAAACCAGGCTCTCGTAAGCGTACGTAATTCGTGTCGGCAATTTCGCTCGGTACACATCCCCCGCCGTACGTCTTATTCACGGAAACGGCGAAAATAGGGCGCATCGCGGGATTGTATGCGCGATCATTACGATGGGAATCGCCATAAGCAAATAGGACAGATGCGTTTAACTCAATAATATCCACATCCCTTTCGTCGTAGTTGCGGAGCTATGACGGCTTGTATTCGTGTCACAATATTTTTCAGTTGCTTCCAACCTAATTTCACATCGTTTCCACTTGTTTCCAATCGACATAATGTGTGTCAAGCATATGGATCTTGTTTTTTACCTCCATGCCGTTGGAATAATATCTTTCATTAGAGCAATGGTCGACTTTTCCTTATAACTTTCGAGGGTCGGGATAGTGATTGACGGATAAGGTAGAGTGAATAGCCCTTACCTGGAAAACATTCCTGTGAATAAATAAAAAAAACGTGGGAAAAAGCCGTCGGGGCGTGATGCGGCGTTCAATAGTGATGACAGATTATACTATCTGGCGTAGGAAAGACTTGAACACGATTTTTCCTGGGATCGTAATCAGGGATCCAGGCTGGTTTCCAGTGCTTGCGGGGTTGGGGGGACTAGGGGCGGCATTAACAGCCGGAACCGTTCATTCCTCTACGACCTCTCTTTCGTGGAACTCTATCACCGTCGACAGTTCACGGAACATCATTTCTCGGTTCTGTCTCGAAGAAGCCCCTGTGTTAATTCAATTACTCAGTATCTACTTCGTTCTGCATTACTTAATCAATACATGTGGACCCATCAAATATTTCATCCCCGTTCATTGTTGATTCCTTGAGGTTCTTAGCGATGCGGAAGCAACTTTATCGTCACGAGTAATAAAAGAACGATGATTAACAATTTTAAGCTGTCTGGTACCTAGCACATCACCATAAAAGATACGAAATAAGCATTCCAGTGAACAGGAAAACAAATAGTCGTCTTTTCCCCGGCCAATCTGGGATCATTGCAATGTGAAGCGAAAGTCAATCAGGAGTTAAGAGGATTCAATCCACTCACGATGAAGTAGACGACTGAAGGTTGCGTAGGTCTATGTGCACGTTCGTGTGTGTTAGTTTCTAGTGTTCATATGTAAATGACAGTTGTGTCAATGGGGGAACGTTATTCGAAAGTAACACTAGTTGACTCGAATTTAATCATTCTTATTACCAGTAGTTGCATTGCAAAATTTGACATTATCACGGCAGGAGGTAGGTGATGACTGTCATAAATGTTCGCTAATGGAGGACGTTTGTCATCCATTCCGAGATTTTGAAAAAAAAACTGTCTCCGTTTACATATCGCTGCGTACCCGAGATATTTTACTAATTTGGTACTCTGTGTGGATGAATTTATTAACAGATGTCATAAGGGTGATTTCAACTACACAAATTTGACAAAGTTCAATGTTAAGTATTAACGCCTCGCTGTGACTGGTATGACATTACATGATATCCCGGTGATTAAGCATCACCACAACTGCTAAGGTAATTAATCGTCATGGTGTATATCATGAGTCTTAAAATCACACGATCGTTATGAAATTTACACCGCTTCACGGCTCGTCGGCATTTTCTCCCGTCCGTAGTTAAGTTGTATGTTACTAAGTTGCCTAGGCAAGGACGTTATTCCATTCCATTCCCGGCCACTGTTACTAGATGAATCTGATTAAATATCGCTTCACGAATCACTATTGTCCTCAAAGCCGAGCGTCCTTCGGTTAACGCCACTGCGGGAAATCGGTTGTCGAATACGGTGAAGTGACGATCTCGTGTACCTAGTGTCAAAATGCGGCCGGGGTGGATTCTTCAATGGGGCTAATGCGGTAAAGATTTTCACCAAATTTGCAGAAAGTTGAAATGCTAAAAGGACGGACAGGTAGGCACATGCGGCAACCTTTTTCGTCAGAAATGCACTTGTAGGAAGAGTCGCCTTAATGAAAACGTTATGCAATCATCTCATAAATGATTATACCGGCCGCTAATTTTAAAGATTTCTCTTTCACGTCAAACTTCGACCTCTTTTCCCTAGATTTCATTTCCCTAATCCCGCAAAGAAATAAACAACATTAACGTATGTCCTTCCATCCCTTGTGTATCAACGTAATAAAATTAGCGGGTAAGTTGGGACTGGGACCATTTAACTTTTGCCTAGAGAAACATTTTCTGTTCTGTGGCGTGACAAGACAAGTAAAGATTTCTGGAAAGGTTAATTTCGTTCAAAAGAAGGGGAATGAGTCGTGTCCCGCGGAAGGGACCCCGGTTCAAAACTATAACAAGAATCGGTCATTTGGAGGCATGGTGATCAAAGAACTGGTCTACTTGTCACGTCTGTCTCGATGCATTTGTAATCAATTGCTGATAAATCGTTGCAGTATCGCAAAAAAAAAATTGCGGAAAAGGATGAAAAATCACTCAATCGACTTTAAAATACTTGGGGGATTCGTTCAGAGGAGGTTTATCAACATTGTTTCAGCGAGATGGCGATTTTCCAAGAAGGAAACCCGATGCCCATTACATAAATTGTTATTTGTGCGAATGATGCTGATTCCATATGCTGTTAACGACGATGCATTCCGTAGAAATAGTTTCTGGGAATTGATTGATTGGATAGAATTAGCACAATGGAAAATCCACGGAAGCGCTCACTGCCCGCCATTTTGTTTATTGCGACGCCTGCTCGTCACGACTTGGTGAATGTACAAGGAACGCTGTTGCCCAGCTGCGTTCTATGCTTGCGAGGTTTCCACAGAAATTTCTTCCTCGTGCGGAATGCCACGTGGGTCATTGCGACAGCCCTTTTCTGGTTAACGTAGAAACTTGGGGCGAGGACGGGTCGCATTACCTGCCTCCTCGCGTTGAACCCCCGAGGAGTTTTACGACGTAGCGGATGGGACGGGAGGTTAAGCGGAATTAGCCTTCGCGGAAAAACGGCCGCGTGGGAAGGGCATGTGGGGACCTGTCATTTACTGCCCCTGGAAGTGAAGCAGGAGCAACGTGACCACAAGCGTACCAGTTTCGGAGGGAGACGGACGCCGTGAATCCATATTATTTTTGACGGAGGGAGACATGTAAGTCAAGGCTTACGTCTGAGAAACGAGCATAGCAGGTCAGTGGTTTGAAAAGTACTGGGTGAAAGGGAAGTAATCATGGGAATATAATATTTTTTCCTTAATATCTCGACGGTCATTTTCATCAAATGCAGACGCATAGCAGTAGAAAATATATTTGAATAGGAGGTAAGAAATTCGTCCATCTTTTATTGTCATAAGTTTCTCCTTTACATTTACTCTATTTTTTCGTGAACCGCGCGCGTGCACACCAGGTAAGTAGTTGGTGAATCGGAGGAAAGCGTGGGACTCTAATTTCCCAGGTTTTTACGTTTATTTATGTACGTCCTTTGCGGCCGAGTATTGACGATTGCCCATCGCAGTCGGGTATTTGAAAACTGAAGATTATTTCATGGCCCTTAGAAGGGCCGTTAGGATGCATCAAAGCAATCCCGTCGAGGAATTTACTTTGAGCTGGTGTACTTGGTGACGGCCTTGGTCCCCTCGGAGACGGCGTGCTTGGCCAGCTCACCGGGAAGCAAGAGCCTGACGGCGGTCTGCACCTCCCGGCTGGTGATGGTGGAGCGCTTGTTGTAGTGAGCCAGGCGAGAAGCTTCGGCGGCGATTCTCTCGAAAATATCGTTGACGAAGCTGTTCATGATGCTCATGGCCTTGCTGGAGATTCCGGTGTCGGGGTGCACCTGCTTCAGCACTTTGTAGATGTAGATTGCGTAGCTCTCCTTCCTCCTGCGCTTCTTCTTCTTGTCTCCCTTGGAGATGTTCTTCTGGGCCTTGCCCGCTTTCTTCGCAGCCTTTCCGCTCGTCTTGGGTGGCATGGTGATCACGTTCGGCGAACGGGGTCGATTTCAGTATTTTCGCCGAACATCAGTCGCCTGCTTATGTACCCCTGGTCCGTTCCGTGAGCCGAATCTCCTCGACGACCAATCACGTAAAAGCATGATGTGGCGTCGCTAGGACGGGGGCAGCCTATATAAATGCGCCCAGGAGTCTGACAGCGATTAGACAGCACTACCAGATAAAGAAGCATTCAGCCATGTCCGGACGAGGAAAGGGAGGAAAAGTGAAGGGGAAGTCCAAGTCCCGCTCCAGCAGGGCCGGTCTTCAGTTTCCGGTCGGTCGTATCCACCGTCTGCTCCGCAAGGGGAACTATGCCGAGCGTGTTGGTGCCGGTGCCCCAGTCTACTTGGCCGCCGTCATGGAGTACCTGGCCGCGGAAGTCCTCGAGTTGGCCGGTAACGCTGCCAGGGACAACAAGAAGACGAGAATCATCCCTCGTCACTTGCAGTTGGCCATCCGCAACGACGAGGAGTTGAATAAGCTCCTGTCGGGCGTTACCATCGCTCAGGGAGGTGTCCTTCCGAACATCCAGGCGGTGCTCCTGCCCAAGAAGACTGAGAAGAAGGCATAAGCATCACGCTGTGCGCATAAAAGGTCCTTTTCAGGACCAGAACATACTAGAGAGATGTACGCGATAAATGTCATGTGAAAAAAATAATAATAACAATAAACGTAATAAGCATAGCGAATGAAACGTGGAGCTATAATTGGGCTAAGGTAAACGATGGGAAATAAAGCGTATAAAAAGTGAAAGCGTTTGTGCTGAAATGCAACGAAGAATGATTGAAGGTGACACTGCTTCGTTTACAATGTATTTCATAGTCTGTCATAAAATTTCACCTGCAATCTGCCGCTTAACTACGTTATTTCTTGTTAACATGTATGGTTGCAACGGCGCGATACACATTGTCGCCAGTCCGTTGCCACGTGCTTATTCATGTACGGTTGCAACGGCGCGATATACATTGTCGCCAGTCCGTTGCCACGTGCTTATTCCGATTCGCTGACAATGTCTTTAACGTCGGTAAAGGCTCATACAATTTCAACTCTATTATCACCGCCATTTTTCCTGTGCGCTCGAACAGGTCTTACTTTACTATTTATCGCCGTCACATACGCTATAGCGAATAATTTTTCGTTCCGTTATGGCAAAGGATTAGCTCCATCTCTGAACATTGTATTGGTCCTTAGAAGGACCTTTTTTATCGACGTACGCCGGGTGTCGGATGGCGATCCCGTCGCGTCGTGTCTAACCGCCAAACCCGTAGAGAGTGCGGCCCTGTCTCTTGAGTGCGTACACGACGTCCATGGCTGTGACGGTCTTCCTCTTGGCGTGTTCGGTGTAGGTGACGGCGTCACGAATAACGTTCTCAAGGAACACCTTGAGCACACCGCGCGTCTCCTCGTAGATGAGTCCGGAGATACGCTTCACTCCACCTCGGCGGGCGAGACGGCGGATGGCCGGCTTGGTGATGCCCTGGATGTTATCGCGGAGAACTTTGCGATGACGTTTGGCTCCTCCCTTTCCCAGGCCTTTTCCTCCCTTGCCGCGTCCAGTCATCTCTGTAGTCTGCTCGTAGTAAGGGCTGCTGTCTGATGACCTGAAATGCACCTTCGCCGGTATTTATAAACGTCGCCGCCGCGGCGATGACGTACCCGACCTCTCCACCAATCAGCGTCGCCCGTACTATCTGGCGCCATTCTCGGAAGTGCTTAAAAGACGGCGTTGACCCGGCTTTTTACAGATCGCAGAAATGGCACGTACGAAGCAGACAGCCCGCAAGTCCACCGGAGGAAAGGCCCCGAGGAAGCAGCTGGCCACCAAGGCCGCTCGCAAGAGCGCGCCGGCGACGGGAGGCGTCAAGAAGCCCCACAGGTACCGCCCCGGTACCGTGGCCCTTCGTGAGATCAGGAGATACCAGAAGAGCACGGAGCTCCTCATCCGCAAGCTGCCCTTCCAGCGCCTGGTGCGTGAGATCGCCCAGGACTTCAAGACCGATCTTCGGTTCCAGAGCTCCGCCGTCATGGCTCTCCAGGAGGCCAGCGAGGCTTACCTAGTGGGTCTCTTTGAGGACACCAACCTCTGCGCCATCCACGCTAAGCGTGTGACCATCATGCCCAAGGACATCCAGCTGGCCCGCCGTATCCGCGGAGAGCGAGCTTAGAAAGCTACTTTCGGCCGAAAAACAAAGGTCCTTTTCAGGACCAGTACATACTTAAAAGTTTGAATTTAGCACGATCGCACAATAATTAACGACGATGTAAATCCATTGGAATGATGGACGACATGAAATTTCCTTTGCGCATGGCAAGTGCGTTTGCACGGCTACGCATGAAATGAGATGAAATAAAAGTTCGTGCGATGCTTACCTGACGCGCTTAACGAAAAGAAAACAATACTCCGTGACGTGTTGTTCATTTTACACGTTCTATGAATGTTATTCTTAATTTTTTTTTTCGTCCGTCCATGTCGCATCATCAATTTTAAATAGGACCGTTGTTTTTGCATGGCATTAATCATGATAAATGTTAACTTTGGGCGTGCTCAGTGGCGTGGGCATTGAGTGGCAAGCATCTTTGGAAGACATGATGGTCCTAAAAAGGACCGAGATTGGACGCTGTCTGCTGTCCTAGGTGCGCCGGTGGCGAAGCAGTGATGGTTCACTTCTTTTTCTGGGCGGCGGAAGGTTTCTTGGCGGCGGGCTTGGCCTTGGTGGGCGTCTTCTTGGGCTTGGGGGTCTTGGGTTTGGTGGCCGCCTTTTTCGCCTTCGACGGGGACTTTGCCGCCTTGGCGGCGGGTTTCCCAGCCGCCGGCTTCTTCTTTGGCTTGTCCGCCGCCTTCTTCGCCTTCTTGGCTGGTGGCGCGGACTTGCTTCGCTCCTTGGGCGCGGACCTCTTGGTGCCACTGGACGCCTTCTCGGAGGACTTCTTGGCTCCGACCGCTTTCGGTTTCTTTACTCCCGTCTTCTTGACGACCTTTTTCGCCTTGGTCGTCCCGCTGGCTGCCGCGGGTGCGGCCTTCTTGCTGTGGCTCAGCTTGAAGGAACCTGAGGCGCCCTTTCCCTTGGTCTGGACGAGAGTTCCGGCGGTGACGGCCGCCTTGAGGTACTTCTTGATGAAAGGCGAGAGCCTCTCGGCGTCCACTTTGTAGCTGGCTGCGATGTACTTCTTGATGGCTTGAAGGGAAGAGCCACCGCGCTCCTTGAGGCCCTTGACTGCGTTGTTAACCATCTCGGAAGTGGGCGGGTGCGACGGCTTTGCGCGAGCCTTCTTGGCTGCTCCGCCCTTGCTGGCCTTCTTGGAAGCCGCGGAGGTTCCTGAAGAAGGCAGGGGTTTTACTGCGACGGTGCCCGAAGGCTGGGCTGCCGGTGGTGCGGCTGCCGCTGCTCCAGATGCTGCGTCTGCCATGTTATCGGCTGCTGCGTGATGATAGAAAGAGAAAATTACCAAGACATGGATTTCATACGAAAGTCCACCTTGCTATCGTACCATTTCGGAGCAAAATACGATCTCTTCCTCTCGCCTCCGGTGCGCTTCTCGGATTGTTTGTACTCCACTCCTCCTCCGACTTTCGCGTTTCGGAGAGTGTCGGGGGCGCGTAACGAGGGCGCCTTGCGCCGCGGCGCCCGTCAGGGTTCCACCCTGTCGGCCGTGGCGGCGCCAGGCGTTTGGCGAGCCCAGTTCGTGTGCAGCGGGTCGTCAAAATACGGGTTGTCGTCCTGTCGAAGGCGTACCCGGGAATAAACGTTGCACACGTTTCTACCGGGGTCGATTCCTCGAGATCCGAGGTAACGTACGTTCGAGGCCATCCTTCACCTGGTATTGGACGCGCTCGCGACCCGGTGGGCCGCGCGCCGGCCGCGGAAAGCGGCCCCGAGAAGACGGTCCCTTCGGACGCCTTCCCCCTGACTCGGCGCCTGTCAAACCTTCCTCCTGTTCCTCCCCGGTGCCTGTCCCGTAAGCGGACGTTTATGCATTTTTCGACGACTCGGGGGCGTCGCGACGCACCCACCTCCCGCGCCCGTGGGAAAGGATTATCGAGTCGCAAATGGAGACGGAGTCACCCGTTAAGCGCACGCCTTACGACGCGTCCGCGTGGGCTTCGAAATGGTTGCATGGGGTGGCCGAAGGGGAAAAAGAAATGAACTGTACGCACGCGAATGGGACGTCAAAGTTCACGTACAACAAAGTCGAGGATGGCGCCGAATTATGCTTTAGCCCCGTGAGCGGGCGGGAAAAACAATGTAGTAGCCGAGGGCGCGCAGTGGCGACCCGGCCGTGACGAGTTTGCTCCGTCTCCAACGGCTTCGGACGTCGGTACCTCGTTGCGGGATGATGAATTTGTAGCAACCGGCATGTCATCGGAAACGAAATGATACTTCATCACGGGAAAACTCTTATTGTCGTTGAAACGGCGCCACATCCACGTTTCCGCGGATGTCTACCCTAGTTTCCTTGCACGTCTTTCGAAGAGGAGAGTCGTCTGCCGTCGACTTGTTATCGCGTACATTTCTTTTATTAACCTTCCTTATCTGTGCGATGCGTTGGATGTGCTTTTCTCCACGGTGCCGTCAAGTTACGGAATACACCCCTACGACCTTAAAAAAAAAAATCCCTCCCACACACACGCTGTATGTCACGTTAAATGACCCTGTGTGATGGGATACCTCGGGGACGTAGTCAACGTGAAAGCGACTCCTTGAAAACCAGGCTCTCGTAAGCGTACGTAATTCGTGTCGGCAATTTCGCTCGGTACACATCCCCCGCCGTACGTCTTATTCACGGAAACGGCGAAAATAGGGCGCATCGCGGGATTGTATGCGCGATCATTACGATGGGAATCGCCATAAGCAAATAGGACAGATGCGTTTAACTCAATAATATCCACATCCCTTTCGTCGTAGTTGCGGAGCTATGACGGCTTGTATTCGTGTCACAATATTTTTCAGTTGCTTCCAACCTAATTTCACATCGTTTCCACTTGTTTCCAATCGACATAATGTGTGTCAAGCATATGGATCTTGTTTTTTACCTCCATGCCGTTGGAATAATATCTTTCATTAGAGCAATGGTCGACTTTTCCTTATAACTTTCGAGGGTCGGGATAGTGATTGACGGATAAGGTAGAGTGAATAGCCCTTACCTGGAAAACATTCCTGTGAATAAATAAAAAAAACGTGGGAAAAAGCCGTCGGGGCGTGATGCGGCGTTCAATAGTGATGACAGATTATACTATCTGGCGTAGGAAAGACTTGAACACGATTTTTCCTGGGATCGTAATCAGGGATCCAGGCTGGTTTCCAGTGCTTGCGGGGTTGGGGGGACTAGGGGCGGCATTAACAGCCGGAACCGTTCATTCCTCTACGACCTCTCTTTCGTGGAACTCTATCACCGTCGACAGTTCACGGAACATCATTTCTCGGTTCTGTCTCGAAGAAGCCCCTGTGTTAATTCAATTACTCAGTATCTACTTCGTTCTGCATTACTTAATCAATACATGTGGACCCATCAAATATTTCATCCCCGTTCATTGTTGATTCCTTGAGGTTCTTAGCGATGCGGAAGCAACTTTATCGTCACGAGTAATAAAAGAACGATGATTAACAATTTTAAGCTGTCTGGTACCTAGCACATCACCATAAAAGATACGAAATAAGCATTCCAGTGAACAGGAAAACAAATAGTCGTCTTTTCCCCGGCCAATCTGGGATCATTGCAATGTGAAGCGAAAGTCAATCAGGAGTTAAGAGGATTCAATCCACTCACGATGAAGTAGACGACTGAAGGTTGCGTAGGTCTATGTGCACGTTCGTGTGTGTTAGTTTCTAGTGTTCATATGTAAATGACAGTTGTGTCAATGGGGGAACGTTATTCGAAAGTAACACTAGTTGACTCGAATTTAATCATTCTTATTACCAGTAGTTGCATTGCAAAATTTGACATTATCACGGCAGGAGGTAGGTGATGACTGTCATAAATGTTCGCTAATGGAGGACGTTTGTCATCCATTCCGAGATTTTGAAAAAAAAACTGTCTCCGTTTACATATCGCTGCGTACCCGAGATATTTTACTAATTTGGTACTCTGTGTGGATGAATTTATTAACAGATGTCATAAGGGTGATTTCAACTACACAAATTTGACAAAGTTCAATGTTAAGTATTAACGCCTCGCTGTGACTGGTATGACATTACATGATATCCCGGTGATTAAGCATCACCACAACTGCTAAGGTAATTAATCGTCATGGTGTATATCATGAGTCTTAAAATCACACGATCGTTATGAAATTTACACCGCTTCACGGCTCGTCGGCATTTTCTCCCGTCCGTAGTTAAGTTGTATGTTACTAAGTTGCCTAGGCAAGGACGTTATTCCATTCCATTCCCGGCCACTGTTACTAGATGAATCTGATTAAATATCGCTTCACGAATCACTATTGTCCTCAAAGCCGAGCGTCCTTCGGTTAACGCCACTGCGGGAAATCGGTTGTCGAATACGGTGAAGTGACGATCTCGTGTACCTAGTGTCAAAATGCGGCCGGGGTGGATTCTTCAATGGGGCTAATGCGGTAAAGATTTTCACCAAATTTGCAGAAAGTTGAAATGCTAAAAGGACGGACAGGTAGGCACATGCGGCAACCTTTTTCGTCAGAAATGCACTTGTAGGAAGAGTCGCCTTAATGAAAACGTTATGCAATCATCTCATAAATGATTATACCGGCCGCTAATTTTAAAGATTTCTCTTTCACGTCAAACTTCGACCTCTTTTCCCTAGATTTCATTTCCCTAATCCCGCAAAGAAATAAACAACATTAACGTATGTCCTTCCATCCCTTGTGTATCAACGTAATAAAATTAGCGGGTAAGTTGGGACTGGGACCATTTAACTTTTGCCTAGAGAAACATTTTCTGTTCTGTGGCGTGACAAGACAAGTAAAGATTTCTGGAAAGGTTAATTTCGTTCAAAAGAAGGGGAATGAGTCGTGTCCCGCGGAAGGGACCCCGGTTCAAAACTATAACAAGAATCGGTCATTTGGAGGCATGGTGATCAAAGAACTGGTCTACTTGTCACGTCTGTCTCGATGCATTTGTAATCAATTGCTGATAAATCGTTGCAGTATCGCAAAAAAAAAATTGCGGAAAAGGATGAAAAATCACTCAATCGACTTTAAAATACTTGGGGGATTCGTTCAGAGGAGGTTTATCAACATTGTTTCAGCGAGATGGCGATTTTCCAAGAAGGAAACCCGATGCCCATTACATAAATTGTTATTTGTGCGAATGATGCTGATTCCATATGCTGTTAACGACGATGCATTCCGTAGAAATAGTTTCTGGGAATTGATTGATTGGATAGAATTAGCACAATGGAAAATCCACGGAAGCGCTCACTGCCCGCCATTTTGTTTATTGCGACGCCTGCTCGTCACGACTTGGTGAATGTACAAGGAACGCTGTTGCCCAGCTGCGTTCTATGCTTGCGAGGTTTCCACAGAAATTTCTTCCTCGTGCGGAATGCCACGTGGGTCATTGCGACAGCCCTTTTCTGGTTAACGTAGAAACTTGGGGCGAGGACGGGTCGCATTACCTGCCTCCTCGCGTTGAACCCCCGAGGAGTTTTACGACGTAGCGGATGGGACGGGAGGTTAAGCGGAATTAGCCTTCGCGGAAAAACGGCCGCGTGGGAAGGGCATGTGGGGACCTGTCATTTACTGCCCCTGGAAGTGAAGCAGGAGCAACGTGACCACAAGCGTACCAGTTTCGGAGGGAGACGGACGCCGTGAATCCATATTATTTTTGACGGAGGGAGACATGTAAGTCAAGGCTTACGTCTGAGAAACGAGCATAGCAGGTCAGTGGTTTGAAAAGTACTGGGTGAAAGGGAAGTAATCATGGGAATATAATATTTTTTCCTTAATATCTCGACGGTCATTTTCATCAAATGCAGACGCATAGCAGTAGAAAATATATTTGAATAGGAGGTAAGAAATTCGTCCATCTTTTATTGTCATAAGTTTCTCCTTTACATTTACTCTATTTTTTCGTGAACCGCGCGCGTGCACACCAGGTAAGTAGTTGGTGAATCGGAGGAAAGCGTGGGACTCTAATTTCCCAGGTTTTTACGTTTATTTATGTACGTCCTTTGCGGCCGAGTATTGACGATTGCCCATCGCAGTCGGGTATTTGAAAACTGAAGATTATTTCATGGCCCTTAGAAGGGCCGTTAGGATGCATCAAAGCAATCCCGTCGAGGAATTTACTTTGAGCTGGTGTACTTGGTGACGGCCTTGGTCCCCTCGGAGACGGCGTGCTTGGCCAGCTCACCGGGAAGCAAGAGCCTGACGGCGGTCTGCACCTCCCGGCTGGTGATGGTGGAGCGCTTGTTGTAGTGAGCCAGGCGAGAAGCTTCGGCGGCGATTCTCTCGAAAATATCGTTGACGAAGCTGTTCATGATGCTCATGGCCTTGCTGGAGATTCCGGTGTCGGGGTGCACCTGCTTCAGCACTTTGTAGATGTAGATTGCGTAGCTCTCCTTCCTCCTGCGCTTCTTCTTCTTGTCTCCCTTGGAGATGTTCTTCTGGGCCTTGCCCGCTTTCTTCGCAGCCTTTCCGCTCGTCTTGGGTGGCATGGTGATCACGTTCGGCGAACGGGGTCGATTTCAGTATTTTCGCCGAACATCAGTCGCCTGCTTATGTACCCCTGGTCCGTTCCGTGAGCCGAATCTCCTCGACGACCAATCACGTAAAAGCATGATGTGGCGTCGCTAGGACGGCGGCAGCCTATATAAATGCGCCCAGGAGTCTGACAGCGATTAGACAGCACTACCAGATAAAGAAGCATTCAGCCATGTCCGGACGAGGAAAGGGAGGAAAAGTGAAGGGGAAGTCCAAGTCCCGCTCCAGCAGGGCCGGTCTTCAGTTTCCGGTCGGTCGTATCCACCGTCTGCTCCGCAAGGGGAACTATGCCGAGCGTGTTGGTGCCGGTGCCCCAGTCTACTTGGCCGCCGTCATGGAGTACCTGGCCGCGGAAGTCCTCGAGTTGGCCGGTAACGCTGCCAGGGACAACAAGAAGACGAGAATCATCCCTCGTCACTTGCAGTTGGCCATCCGCAACGACGAGGAGTTGAATAAGCTCCTGTCGGGCGTTACCATCGCTCAGGGAGGTGTCCTTCCGAACATCCAGGCGGTGCTCCTGCCCAAGAAGACTGAGAAGAAGGCATAAGCATCACGCTGTGCGCATAAAAGGTCCTTTTCAGGACCAGAACATACTAGAGAGATGTACGCGATAAATGTCATGTGAAAAAAATAATAATAACAATAAACGTAATAAGCATAGCGAATGAAACGTGGAGCTATAATTGGGCTAAGGTAAACGATGGGAAATAAAGCGTATAAAAAGTGAAAGCGTTTGTGCTGAAATGCAACGAAGAATGATTGAAGGTGACACTGCTTCGTTTACAATGTATTTCATAGTCTGTCATAAAATTTCACCTGCAATCTGCCGCTTAACTACGTTATTTCTTGTTAACATGTATGGTTGCAACGGCGCGATACACATTGTCGCCAGTCCGTTGCCACGTGCTTATTCATGTACGGTTGCAACGGCGCGATATACATTGTCGCCAGTCCGTTGCCACGTGCTTATTCCGATTCGCTGACAATGTCTTTAACGTCGGTAAAGGCTCATACAATTTCAACTCTATTATCACCGCCATTTTTCCTGTGCGCTCGAACAGGTCTTACTTTACTATTTATCGCCGTCACATACGCTATAGCGAATAATTTTTCGTTCCGTTATGGCAAAGGATTAGCTCCATCTCTGAACATTGTATTGGTCCTTAGAAGGACCTTTTTTATCGACGTACGCCGGGTGTCGGATGGCGATCCCGTCGCGTCGTGTCTAACCGCCAAACCCGTAGAGAGTGCGGCCCTGTCTCTTGAGTGCGTACACGACGTCCATGGCTGTGACGGTCTTCCTCTTGGCGTGTTCGGTGTAGGTGACGGCGTCACGAATAACGTTCTCAAGGAACACCTTGAGCACACCGCGCGTCTCCTCGTAGATGAGTCCGGAGATACGCTTCACTCCACCTCGGCGGGCGAGACGGCGGATGGCCGGCTTGGTGATGCCCTGGATGTTATCGCGGAGAACTTTGCGATGACGTTTGGCTCCTCCCTTTCCCAGGCCTTTTCCTCCCTTGCCGCGTCCAGTCATCTCTGTAGTCTGCTCGTAGTAAGGGCTGCTGTCTGATGACCTGAAATGCACCTTCGCCGGTATTTATAAACGTCGCCGCCGCGGCGATGACGTACCCGACCTCTCCACCAATCAGCGTCGCCCGTACTATCTGGCGCCATTCTCGGAAGTGCTTAAAAGACGGCGTTGACCCGGCTTTTTACAGATCGCAGAAATGGCACGTACGAAGCAGACAGCCCGCAAGTCCACCGGAGGAAAGGCCCCGAGGAAGCAGCTGGCCACCAAGGCCGCTCGCAAGAGCGCGCCGGCGACGGGAGGCGTCAAGAAGCCCCACAGGTACCGCCCCGGTACCGTGGCCCTTCGTGAGATCAGGAGATACCAGAAGAGCACGGAGCTCCTCATCCGCAAGCTGCCCTTCCAGCGCCTGGTGCGTGAGATCGCCCAGGACTTCAAGACCGATCTTCGGTTCCAGAGCTCCGCCGTCATGGCTCTCCAGGAGGCCAGCGAGGCTTACCTAGTGGGTCTCTTTGAGGACACCAACCTCTGCGCCATCCACGCTAAGCGTGTGACCATCATGCCCAAGGACATCCAGCTGGCCCGCCGTATCCGCGGAGAGCGAGCTTAGAAAGCTACTTTCGGCCGAAAAACAAAGGTCCTTTTCAGGACCAGTACATACTTAAAAGTTTGAATTTAGCACGATCGCACAATAATTAACGACGATGTAAATCCATTGGAATGATGGACGACATGAAATTTCCTTTGCGCATGGCAAGTGCGTTTGCACGGCTACGCATGAAATGAGATGAAATAAAAGTTCGTGCGATGCTTACCTGACGCGCTTAACGAAAAGAAAACAATACTCCGTGACGTGTTGTTCATTTTACACGTTCTATGAATGTTATTCTTAATTTTTTTTTTCGTCCGTCCATGTCGCATCATCAATTTTAAATAGGACCGTTGTTTTTGCATGGCATTAATCATGATAAATGTTAACTTTGGGCGTGCTCAGTGGCGTGGGCATTGAGTGGCAAGCATCTTTGGAAGACATGATGGTCCTAAAAAGGACCGAGATTGGACGCTGTCTGCTGTCCTAGGTGCGCCGGTGGCGAAGCAGTGATGGTTCACTTCTTTTTCTGGGCGGCGGAAGGTTTCTTGGCGGCGGGCTTGGCCTTGGTGGGCGTCTTCTTGGGCTTGGGGGTCTTGGGTTTGGTGGCCGCCTTTTTCGCCTTCGACGGGGACTTTGCCGCCTTGGCGGCGGGTTTCCCAGCCGCCGGCTTCTTCTTTGGCTTGTCCGCCGCCTTCTTCGCCTTCTTGGCTGGTGGCGCGGACTTGCTTCGCTCCTTGGGCGCGGACCTCTTGGTGCCACTGGACGCCTTCTCGGAGGACTTCTTGGCTCCGACCGCTTTCGGTTTCTTTACTCCCGTCTTCTTGACGACCTTTTTCGCCTTGGTCGTCCCGCTGGCTGCCGCGGGTGCGGCCTTCTTGCTGTGGCTCAGCTTGAAGGAACCTGAGGCGCCCTTTCCCTTGGTCTGGACGAGAGTTCCGGCGGTGACGGCCGCCTTGAGGTACTTCTTGATGAAAGGCGAGAGCCTCTCGGCGTCCACTTTGTAGCTGGCTGCGATGTACTTCTTGATGGCTTGAAGGGAAGAGCCACCGCGCTCCTTGAGGCCCTTGACTGCGTTGTTAACCATCTCGGAAGTGGGCGGGTGCGACGGCTTTGCGCGAGCCTTCTTGGCTGCTCCGCCCTTGCTGGCCTTCTTGGAAGCCGCGGAGGTTCCTGAAGAAGGCAGGGGTTTTACTGCGACGGTGCCCGAAGGCTGGGCTGCCGGTGGTGCGGCTGCCGCTGCTCCAGATGCTGCGTCTGCCATGTTATCGGCTGCTGCGTGATGATAGAAAGAGAAAATTACCAAGACATGGATTTCATACGAAAGTCCACCTTGCTATCGTACCATTTCGGAGCAAAATACGATCTCTTCCTCTCGCCTCCGGTGCGCTTCTCGGATTGTTTGTACTCCACTCCTCCTCCGACTTTCGCGTTTCGGAGAGTGTCGGGGGCGCGTAACGAGGGCGCCTTGCGCCGCGGCGCCCGTCAGGGTTCCACCCTGTCGGCCGTGGCGGCGCCAGGCGTTTGGCGAGCCCAGTTCGTGTGCAGCGGGTCGTCAAAATACGGGTTGTCGTCCTGTCGAAGGCGTACCCGGGAATAAACGTTGCACACGTTTCTACCGGGGTCGATTCCTCGAGATCCGAGGTAACGTACGTTCGAGGCCATCCTTCACCTGGTATTGGACGCGCTCGCGACCCGGTGGGCCGCGCGCCGGCCGCGGAAAGCGGCCCCGAGAAGACGGTCCCTTCGGACGCCTTCCCCCTGACTCGGCGCCTGTCAAACCTTCCTCCTGTTCCTCCCCGGTGCCTGTCCCGTAAGCGGACGTTTATGCATTTTTCGACGACTCGGGGGCGTCGCGACGCACCCACCTCCCGCGCCCGTGGGAAAGGATTATCGAGTCGCAAATGGAGACGGAGTCACCCGTTAAGCGCACGCCTTACGACGCGTCCGCGTGGGCTTCGAAATGGTTGCATGGGGTGGCCGAAGGGGAAAAAGAAATGAACTGTACGCACGCGAATGGGACGTCAAAGTTCACGTACAACAAAGTCGAGGATGGCGCCGAATTATGCTTTAGCCCCGTGAGCGGGCGGGAAAAACAATGTAGTAGCCGAGGGCGCGCAGTGGCGACCCGGCCGTGACGAGTTTGCTCCGTCTCCAACGGCTTCGGACGTCGGTACCCTCGTTGCGGGATGATGAATTTGTAGCAACCGGCATGTCATCGGAAACGAAATGATACTTCATCACGGGAAAACTCTTATTGTCGTTGAAACGGCGCCACATCCACGTTTCCGCGGATGTCTACCCTAGTTTCCTTGCACGTCTTTCGAAGAGGAGAGTCGTCTGCCGTCGACTTGTTATCGCGTACATTTCTTTTATTAACCTTCCTTATCTGTGCGATGCGTTGGATGTGCTTTTCTCCACGGTGCCGTCAAGTTACGGAATACACCCCTACGACCTTAAAAAAAAAAATCCCTCCCACACACACGCTGTATGTCACGTTAAATGACCCTGTGTGATGGGATACCTCGGGGACGTAGTCAACGTGAAAGCGACTCCTTGAAAACCAGGCTCTCGTAAGCGTACGTAATTCGTGTCGGCAATTTCGCTCGGTACACATCCCCCGCCGTACGTCTTATTCACGGAAACGGCGAAAATAGGGCGCATCGCGGGATTGTATGCGCGATCATTACGATGGGAATCGCCATAAGCAAATAGGACAGATGCGTTTAACTCAATAATATCCACATCCCTTTCGTCGTAGTTGCGGAGCTATGACGGCTTGTATTCGTGTCACAATATTTTTCAGTTGCTTCCAACCTAATTTCACATCGTTTCCACTTGTTTCCAATCGACATAATGTGTGTCAAGCATATGGATCTTGTTTTTTACCTCCATGCCGTTGGAATAATATCTTTCATTAGAGCAATGGTCGACTTTTCCTTATAACTTTCGAGGGTCGGGATAGTGATTGACGGATAAGGTAGAGTGAATAGCCCTTACCTGGAAAACATTCCTGTGAATAAATAAAAAAAACGTGGGAAAAAGCCGTCGGGGCGTGATGCGGCGTTCAATAGTGATGACAGATTATACTATCTGGCGTAGGAAAGACTTGAACACGATTTTTCCTGGGATCGTAATCAGGGATCCAGGCTGGTTTCCAGTGCTTGCGGGGTTGGGGGGACTAGGGGCGGCATTAACAGCCGGAACCGTTCATTCCTCTACGACCTCTCTTTCGTGGAACTCTATCACCGTCGACAGTTCACGGAACATCATTTCTCGGTTCTGTCTCGAAGAAGCCCCTGTGTTAATTCAATTACTCAGTATCTACTTCGTTCTGCATTACTTAATCAATACATGTGGACCCATCAAATATTTCATCCCCGTTCATTGTTGATTCCTTGAGGTTCTTAGCGATGCGGAAGCAACTTTATCGTCACGAGTAATAAAAGAACGATGATTAACAATTTTAAGCTGTCTGGTACCTAGCACATCACCATAAAAGATACGAAATAAGCATTCCAGTGAACAGGAAAACAAATAGTCGTCTTTTCCCCGGCCAATCTGGGATCATTGCAATGTGAAGCGAAAGTCAATCAGGAGTTAAGAGGATTCAATCCACTCACGATGAAGTAGACGACTGAAGGTTGCGTAGGTCTATGTGCACGTTCGTGTGTGTTAGTTTCTAGTGTTCATATGTAAATGACAGTTGTGTCAATGGGGGAACGTTATTCGAAAGTAACACTAGTTGACTCGAATTTAATCATTCTTATTACCAGTAGTTTGCATTGCAAAATTTGACATTATCACGGCAGGAGGTAGGTGATGACTGTCATAAATGTTCGCTAATGGAGGACGTTTGTCATCCATTCCGAGATTTTGAAAAAAAAACTGTCTCCGTTTACATATCGCTGCGTACCCGAGATATTTTACTAATTTGGTACTCTGTGTGGATGAATTTATTAACAGATGTCATAAGGGTGATTTCAACTACACAAATTTGACAAAGTTCAATGTTAAGTATTAACGCCTCGCTGTGACTGGTATGACATTACATGATATCCCGGTGATTAAGCATCACCACAACTGCTAAGGTAATTAATCGTCATGGTGTATATCATGAGTCTTAAAATCACACGATCGTTATGAAATTTACACCGCTTCACGGCTCGTCGGCATTTTCTCCCGTCCGTAGTTAAGTTGTATGTTACTAAGTTGCCTAGGCAAGGACGTTATTCCATTCCATTCCCGGCCACTGTTACTAGATGAATCTGATTAAATATCGCTTCACGAATCACTATTGTCCTCAAAGCC
>NW_027287374.1:0-69598 GCF_022747635.1 Hetaerina americana | reverse complement strand
ATTTTTGGAATTTTGGGCTCTTTTACTAACATTAACACTTGCGCTGAGGCATCTTTTATGCTCATTTCTTGTCTTTAATGATTTATTCTGGGTTTTATTTTGTTTATTTGAAGAAAATGAACAACAATACACACCATTGAAACATTTTTGTTTAATTCGTGTCGAGTGAGATTTTCACCTAGAACCCAAAGGGGGGGGTATTGGCACTTTTCATGGAAAAATGTGAAAAATTAAAATTTCTAAAAATGAAATAAATGCCTTCTATACACCTCAAACATTCACTCTATAATTGCAGATTTATATTTTTCGCAATATTTTTGGAAATTTGGGCTCTTTTACTAACATTAACACTTTCGCTGAGGCATCTTTTATGCTCATTTCTTGTCTTTAATGATTTATTCAGGGTTTTAATTTGTTTATTTGATGAAAATGAACAACAGTACACACCATGGAAACATTTTTGTTTGATTTGTGTCGAATGAGAATTTCACTTAGAACCCAAAGGGGGGGTATTGGCTTTTTTCATGGAAAAATGTGAAAAATTAAAATTTCTAAAAATGAAATAAATGCCTTCTTTACACCTCAAACATTCACTCTATAATGGAAGATTGTTGTTTTTCGCAATATTTTTGGAAATTTGGGCTCTTTTACTAACATTAAAACTTGCGCTGAGGCAACTTTTATGCTCATTTCTTGTCTTTAATGATTTATTCTGGGTTTTATTTTGTTTATTTGATGAAAATGAGCAACAATACACACCATGGAAACATTTTTGTTTGATTCGTGTCGAGTGAGATTTTCACCTAGAACCCAAAGGGGGGGGTATTGGCACTTTTCATGGAAAAATGTGAAAAATTAAAATTTCTAAAAATGAAATAAATGCCTTCTATACACCTCAAACATTCACTCTATAATGGAAGATTGTTGTTTTTCGCAATATTTTTGGAAATTTGGGCTCTTTTACTAACATTAACACTTGCGCTGAGGCATCTTTTATGCTCATTTCTTGTCTTCTAATGATTTATTCTGGGTTTTATTTTGTTTATTTGATGAAAATGAACAACAATACACACCATGGAAACATTTTTGTTTGATTCGTGTCGAGTGAGATTTTCACCTAGAACCCAAAGGGGGGGTATTGGCACTTTTCATGGAAAAATGTGAAAAATTAAAATTTCTAAAATTGAAATAAATGCCTTCTATACACCTCAAACATTCACTCTATAGTGAAAGACTGTTGTTTTTCGCAATATTTTTGGAAATTTGGGCTCTTTTACTAACATTAACACTTACGCTGAGGAATCTTTTATGCTCATTTCTTGTCTTTAATGATTTATTCTGGGTTTTATTTTGTTTATTTGATGAAATTTATTTGTTTATTTGAAGAAAATGAACAACAATACACACCATGGAAACATTTTTGTTTGATTCGTGTCGAGTGAGATTTTCACCTAGAACCCAAAGGGGGGGGTATTGGCACTTTTCATGGAAAAATGTGATAAATTAAAATTTCTAAAAATGAATTAAATGCCTTCTATACACCTCAAACATTCACTCTATAATGGAAGATTGTTGTTTTTCGCAATATTTTTGGAAATTTGGGCTCTTTTACTAACATTAAAACTTGCGCTGAGGCATCTTTTATGCTCATTTCTTGTCTTTAATGATTTATTCTGGGTTTTATTTTGTTTATTTGATGAAAATGAACAACAATACACACCATGGAAACATTTTTGTTTGATTCGTGTCGAGTGAGATTTTCACCTAGAACCCAAAGGCGGGGGTATTCGCACTTTTCATGGAAAAATGTGAAAAATTAAAATTTCTAAAAATGATATAAATGCCTTCTATACACCTCAAACATTCACTCTATAATGGAAGATTGTTGTTTTTCGCAATATTTTTGGAAATTTGGGCTCTTTTACTAACATTAACACTTTCGCCGAGGCATCTTTTATGCTTATTTCTTGTCTTTAATGATTTATTCTGGGTTTTATTTTGTTTATTTGATGAAAATGAACAACAATACACACCATGGAAACATTTTTGTTTGATTCGTGTCGAGTGAGATTTTCACCTAGAACCCAAAGGGGGGGGTATTGGCACTTTTCATGGAAAAATGTGAAAAATTAAAATTTCTAAAAATGAAATAAATGCCTTCTATACACCTCAAACATTCACTCTATAATGGAAGATTGTTGTTTTTCGCAATATTTTTGGAAATTTGGGCTCTTTTACTAACATTAACACTTGCGCTGAGGCATCTTTTATGCTCATTTCTTGTCTTCTAATGATTTATTCTGGGTTTTATTTTGTTTATTTGATGAAAATGAACAACAATACACACCATGGAAACATTTTTGTTTGATTCGTGTCGAGTGAGATTTTCACCTAGAACCCAAAGGCGGGGGTATTCGCACTTTTCATGGAAAAATGTGAAAAATTGAAATTTCTAAAAATGAAATAAATGCCTTCTATACACCTCAAACATTCACTCTATAATGGAAGATTGTTGTTTTTCGCAATATTTTTGGAAATTTGGGCTCTTTTACTAACATTAAAACTTGCGCAGAGGCATCTTTTATGCTCATTTCTTGTCTTTAATGATTTATTCTGGGTTTTATTTTGTTTATTTGATGAAAATGAACAACAATACACACCATGGAAACATTTTTGTTTGATTCGTGTCGAGTGAGATTTTCACCTTGAACCCAAAGGCGGGGGTATTCGCACTTTTCATGGAAAAATGTGAAAAATTAAAATTTCTAAAAATGATATAAATGCCTTCTATACACCTCAAACATTCACTCTATAATGGAAGATTGTTGTTTTTCGCAATATTTTTGGAAATTTGGGCTCTTTTACTAACATTAACACTTTCGCTGAGGCATCTTTTATGCTCATTTCTTGTCTTTAATGATTTATTCTGGGTTTTATTTTGTTTATTTGATGAAAATGAACAACAATACACACCATGGAAACATTTTTGTTTGATTCGTTTCGAGTGAGATTTTCACCTAGAACCCAAAGGGGGGGTATTGGCACTTTTCATGGAAAAATGTGAAAAATTAAAATTTCTAAAAATGAAATAAATGCCTTCTATACACCTAAAACATTCACTCTATAATGGAAGATTGTTGTTTTTCGCAATATTTTTGGAAATTTGGGCTCTTTTACTAACATTAACACTTGCGCCTAGGCATCTTTTATGCTCATTTCTTGTCTTTAATGATTTATTCTGGGTTTTATTTTGTTTATTTGATGAAAATGAACAACAATACACACCATGGAAACATTTTTGTTTGATTCGTGTCGAGTGAGATTTTCACCTAGAACCCAAAGGGGGGGGTATTGGCACTTTTCATGGAAAAATGTGAAAAATTAAAATTTCTAATAATGAAATAAATGCCTTCTATACACCTCAAACATTCACTCTAAAATGGAAGATTGTTGTTTTTCGCAATATTTTTGGAAATTTGGGCTCTTTTACTAACATTAACACTTGCGCTGAGGCATCTTTTATGCTCATTTCTTGTCTTTAATGATTTAATTTGGGTTTTATTTTCTTTATTTGATGAAAATGAACAACAATACACACCATGGAAACATTTTTGTTTGGTTCGTGTCGAGTGAGATTTTCACCTAGAAGCCAAAGGGGGGGTATTGGCAATTTTAATGGAAAAATGTGAAAAATTAAAATTTCAAAAAATGAAATAAATGCCTTCTATACACCTCAAACATTCACTCTATAATGGAAGATTGTTGTTTTTCGCAATATTTTTGGAAATTTGGGCTCTTTTACTAACATTAAAACTTGCGCTGAGGCATCTTTTATGCTCATTTCTTGTCTTTAATGATTTATTCTGGGTTTTATTTTGTTTATTTGATGAAAATGAACAACAATACACACCATGGAAACATTTTTGTTTGATTCGTTTCGAGTGAGATTTTCACCTAGAACCCAAAGGGGGGGTATTGGCACTTTTCATGGAAAAATGTGAAAAATTAAAATTTCTAAAAATGAAATAAATGCCTTCTATACACCTAAAACATTCACTCTATAATGGAAGATTGTTGTTTTTCGCAATATTTTTGGAAATTTGGGCTCTTTTACTAACATTAACACTTGCGCCTAGGCATCTTTTATGCTCATTTCTTGTCTTTAATGATTTATTCTGGGTTTTATTTTGTTTATTTGATGAAAATGAACAACAATACACACCATGGAAACATTTTTGTTTGATTCGTGTCGAGTGAGATTTTCACCTAGAACCCAAAGGGGGGGGTATTGGCACTTTTCATGGAAAAATGTGAAAAATTAAAATTTCTAATAATGAAATAAATGCCTTCTATACACCTCAAACATTCACTCTAAAATGGAAGATTGTTGTTTTTCGCAATATTTTTGGAAATTTGGGCTCTTTTACTAACATTAACACTTGCGCTGAGGCATCTTTTATGCTCATTTCTTGTCTTTAATGATTTAATTTGGGTTTTATTTTCTTTATTTGATGAAAATGAACAACAATACACACCATGGAAACATTTTTGTTTGGTTCGTGTCGAGTGAGATTTTCACCTAGAAGCCAAAGGGGGGGTATTGGCAATTTTAATGGAAAAATGTGAAAAATTAAAATTTCAAAAAATGAAATAAATGCCTTCTATACACCTCAAACATTCACTCTATAATGGAAGATTGTTGTTTTTCGCAATATTTTTGGAAATTTGGGCTCTTTTACTAACATTAACACTTGCGCTGAGGCATCTTTTATGCTCATTTCTTGTCTTTAATGATTTATTCTGGGTTTTCTTTTGTTTATTTGATGAAATTTATTTGTTTATTTGAATAAAATGAACAACAATACACACCATGGAAACATTTTTGTTTGATTCGTGTCGAGTGAGATTTTGACCTGGAACCCAAAGGGGGGGGTATTCGCACTTTTCATGGAAAAATGTGAAAAATTAAAATTTCAAAAAATGAAATAAATGCCTTCTATACACCTCAAAATTTCACTCTATAATGAAAGACTGTTGTTTTTCGCAATATTTTTGGAAATTTGGGCTCTTTTACTAACATTAACACTTACGCTGAGGCATCTTTTATGCTCATTTCTTGTCTTTAATGATTTATTCTGGGTTTTCTTTTGTTTATTTGATGAAATTTATTTGTTTATTTGAAGAAAATGAACAACAATACACACCATGGAAACATTTTTGTTTGATTCGTGTCGAGTGAGATTTTGACCTGGAACCCAAAGGGGGGGGTATTGGCACTTTTCATGGAAAAATGTGAAAAATTAAAATTTCTAAAAATGAATTAAATGCCTTCTATACACCTCAACATTCACTCTATAATGGTAGATTGTCGTTTTTCGCAATATTTTTGGAAATTTGGGCTCTTTTACTAACATTAAAACTTGCGCTGAGGCATCTTTTATGCTCATTTCTTGTCTTTAATGATTTTCTGGGTTTTATTTTGTTTATTTGATGAAAATGAACAACAATACACACCATGGAAACATTTTTGTTTGATTCGTGTCGAGTGAGATTTTCACCTAGAACCCAAAGGGGGGGGTATTGGCACTTTTCATGGAAAAATGTGAAAAATTAAAATTTCTAATAATGAAATAAATGCCTTCTATACACCTCAAACATTCACTCTAAAATGGAAGATTGTTGTTTTTCGCAATATTTTTGGAAATTTGGGCTCTTTTACTAACATTAACACTTGCGCTGAGGCATCTTTTATGCTCATTTCTTGTCTTTAATGATTTATTCTGGGTTTTATTTTGTTTATTTGATGAAAATGAACAACAATACACACCATGGAAACATTTTTGTTTGATTTGTGTCGAGTGAGATTTTCACCTAGAACCCAAAGGGGGGGGTATTGGCACTTTTCATGGAAAAATGTGAAAAATTAAAATTTCTAAAAATGAAATAAATGCCTTCTATACACCTCAAACATTCACTCTTTAATGGAAGATTGTTGTTTTTCGCAATATTTTTGGAAATTTGTGCTCTTTTACTAACATTAACACTTTCGCTGAGGCATCTTTTATGCTCATTTCTTGTCTTTAATGATTTATTCTGGGTTTTATTTTCTTTATTTGATGAAAATGAACAACAATACACACCTTGGAAACATTTTTCTTTGATTTGCGTCGAGTGAGATTTTCACCTAGACCCCAAAGGATGGGGTATTGGCACTTTTCATGTAAAAATGTGAAAAATTAAAATTTCTAAAAATGAAATAAATGCCTTCTATACACCTCAAACATTCACTCTATAATGGAAGATTGTTGTTTTTCGCAATATTTTTGGAAATTTGGGCTCTTTTACTAACATTAACACTTGCGCTGAGGCATCTTTTATGCACATTTCTTGTCTTCTAATGATTTATTCTGGGTTTTATTTTGTTTATTTGATGAAAATGAACAACAATACACACCATGGAAACATTTTTGTTTGATTTGTGTCGAGTGAGAATTTCACTTAGAACCCAAAGGGGGGGGTATTGGCACTTTTCATGGAAAAATGTGAAAAATTAAAATTTCTAAAAATGAAATAAATGCCTTCTATACACCTCAAACATTCACTCTATAATATAAGATTGTTGTTTTTCGCAATATTTTTGGAAATTTGGGCTCTTTTACTAACATAAACACTTGCGCTAAGGCATCTTTTATGCTCAATTGTTTGATTCGGTTCGAGTGAGATTTTCACCTAGAACCTAAAGGCACTTAGGTATTGGCACTTTTCATGGAAAAATGTGAAAAATTAAAATTTCTAATAATGAAATAAATGCCTTCTATACACCTCAAACATTCACTCTATAATGGAAGATTGTTGTTTTTCGCAATATTTTTGGAATTTTGGGCTCTTTTACTAACATTAACACTTGCGCTGAGGCATCTTTTATGCTCATTTCTTGTCTTTAATGATTTATTCTGGGTTTTATTTTGTTTATTTGAAGAAAATGAACAACAATACACACCATGGAAACATTTTTGTTTAATTCGTGTTGAGTGAGATTTTCACCTAGAACCCAAAGGGGGGGGGGTATTGGCACTTTTCATGGAAAAATGTGAAAAATTAAAATTTCTAAAAATGAAATAAATGCCTTCTATACACCTCAAACATTCACTCTATAATTGCAGATTTATATTTTTCGCAATATTTTTGGAAATTTGGGCTCTTTTACTAACATTAACACTTTCGCTGAGGCATCTTTTATGCTCATTTCTTGTCTTTAATGATTTATTCAGGGTTTTAATTTGTTTATTTGATGAAAATGAACAACAGTACACACCATGGAAACATTTTTGTTTGATTTGTGTTGAGTGAGAATTTCACTTAGAACCCAAAGGGGGGGTATTGGCTTTTTTCATGGAAAAATGTGAAAAATTAAAATTTCTAAAAATGAAATAAATGCCTTCTATACACCTCAAACATTCACTCTATAATGGAAGATTGTTGTTTTTCGCAATATTTTTGGAAATTTGGGCTCTTTTACTAACATTAACACTTTCGCTGAGGCATCTTTTATGCTCATTTCTTGTCTTTAATGATTTATTCTGGGTTTTATTTTGTTTATTTGATGAAAATGAACAACAATACACACCATGGAAACATTTTTGTTTGATTCGTGTCGAGTGAGATTTTCACCTAGAACCCAAAGTATTGGCTACTTTTCATGGAAAAATGTGAAAAATTAAAATTTATAAAAATGAATTAAATGCCTTCTATACACCTCAAACATTCACTCTATAATGGAAGATTGTTGTTTTTCGCAATATTTTTGGAAATTTGGGCTCTTTTACTAACATTAACACTTGCGCTGAGGCATCTTTTATGCTCATTTCTTGTCTTCTAATGATTTATTCTGGGTTTTATTTTGTTTATTTGATGAAAATGAACAACAATACACACCATGGAAACATTTTTGTTTGATTCGTGTCGAGTGAGATTTTCACCTAGAACCCAAAGGGGGGGGTATTGGCACTTTTCATGGAAAAATGTGAAAAATTAAAATTTCTAAAAATGAAATAAATGCCTTCTATACACCTCAAACATTCACTCTTTAATGGAAGATTGTTGTTTTTCGCAATATTTTTGGAAATTTGTGCTCTTTTACTAACATTAACACTTTCGCTGAGGCATCTTTTATGCTCATTTCTTGTCTTTAATGATTTATTCTGGGTTTTATTTTCTTTATTTGATGAAAATGAACAACAATACACACCTTGGAAACATTTTTCTTTGATTTGCGTCGAGTGAGATTTTCACCTAGACCCCAAAGGATGGGGTATTGGCACTTTTCATGTAAAAATGTGAAAAATTAAAATTTCTAAAAATGAAATAAATGCCTTCTATACACCTCAAACATTCACTCTATAATGGAAGATTGTTGTTTTTCGCAATATTTTTGGAAATTTGGGCTCTTTTACTAACATTAACACTTGCGCTGAGGCATCTTTTATGCACATTTCTTGTCTTCTAATGATTTATTCTGGGTTTTATTTTGTTTATTTGATGAAAATGAACAACAATACACACCATGGAAACATTTTTGTTTGATTTGTGTCGAGTGAGAATTTCACTTAGAACCCAAAGGGGGGGGTATTGGCACTTTTCATGGAAAAATGTGAAAAATTAAAATTTCTAAAAATGAAATAAATGCCTTCTATACACCTCAAACATTCACTCTATAATATAAGATTGTTGTTTTTCGCAATATTTTTGGAAATTTGGGCTCTTTTACTAACATAAACACTTGCGCTAAGGCATCTTTAATGCTCAATTGTTTGATTCGGTTCGAGTGAGATTTTCACCTAGAACCTAAAGGCACTTAGGTATTGGCACTTTTCATGGAAAAATGTGAAAAATTAAAATTTCTAATAATGAAATAAATGCCTTCTATACACCTCAAACATTCACTCTATAATGGAAGATTGTTGTTTTTCGCAATATTTTTGGAATTTTGGGCTCTTTTACTAACATTAACACTTGCGCTGAGGCATCTTTTATGCTCATTTCTTGTCTTTAATGATTTATTCTGGGTTTTATTTTGTTTATTTGAAGAAAATGATCAACAATACACACCATGGAAACATTTTTGTTTAATTCGTGTCGAGTGAGATTTTCACCTAGAACCCAAAGGGGGGGGGTATTGGCACTTTTCATGGAAAAATGTGAAAAATTAAAATTTCTAAAAATGAAATAAATGCCTTCTATACACCTCAAACATTCACTCTATAATTGCAGATTTATATTTTTCGCAATATTTTTGGAAATTTGGGCTCTTTTACTAACATTAACACTTTCGCTGAGGCATCTTTTATGCTCATTTCTTGTCTTTAATGATTTATTCAGGGTTTTAATTTGTTTATTTGATGAAAATGAACAACAGTACACACCATGGAAACATTTTTGTTTGATTTGTGTTGAGTGAGAATTTCACTTAGAACCCAAAGGGGGGGTATTGGCTTTTTTCATGGAAAAATGTGAAAAATTAAAATTTCTAAAAATGAAATAAATGCCTTCTATACACCTCAAACATTCACTCTATAATGGAAGATTGTTGTTTTTCGCAATATTTTTGGAAATTTGGGCTCTTTTACTAACATTAACACTTTCGCTGAGGCATCTTTTATGCTCATTTCTTGTCTTTAATGATTTATTCTGGGTTTTATTTTGTTTATTTGATGAAAATGAACAACAATACACACCATGGAAACATTTTTGTTTGATTCGTGTCGAGTGAGATTTTCACCTAGAACCCACAGTATTGGCTACTTTTCATGGAAAAATGTGAAAAATTAAAATTTATAAAAATGAATTAAATGCCTTCTATACACCTCAAACATTCACTCTATAATGAAGATTGTTGTTTTTCGCAATATTTTTGGAAATTTGGGCTCTTTTACTAACATTAACACTTGCGCTGAGGCATCTTTTATGCTCATTTCTTGTCTTCTAAATGATTTATTCTGGGTTTTATTTTGTTTATTTGATGAAAATGAACAACAATACACACTATGGAAACATTTTTGTTTGATTCGTGTCGAGTGAGATTTTCACCTAGAACCCAAAGGGTATTGGCACTTTTCATGGAAAAATGTGAAAAATTAAAATTTCTAAAAATGAAATAAATGCCTTCTATACACCTCAAACATTCACTCTATAATGGAAGATTGTTGTTTTTCGCAACATTTTTGGAGATTTGGGCTCTTTTACTAACATTAACACTTGCGCTGAGGCATCTTTTATGCTCATTTCTTGTCTTTAATGATTTATTCAGGGTTTTAATTTGTTTATTTGATGAAAATGAACAACAGTACACACCATGGAAACATTTTTGTTTGATTTGTGTCGAGTGAGAATTTCACTAAGAACCCAAAGGGGGGGTATTGGCACTTTTCATGGAAAAATGTGAAAAATTAAAATTCTAAAATGAAATAAATGCCTTCTATACACCTCAAACATTCACTCTATAATGAAAGACTGTTGTTTTTCGCAATATTTTTGGAAATTTGGGCTCTTTTACTAACATTAACACTTACGCTGAGGCATCTTTTATGCTCATTTCTTGTCTTTAATGATTTATTCTGGGTTTTATTTTGTTTATTTGATGAAAATGAACAACAATACACACCATGGAAACATTTTTGTTTGATTCGTGTCGAGTGAGATTTTCACCTAGAACCCAAAGGGGGGGGTATTGGCACTTTTCATGGAAAAATGTGAAAAATTAAAATTTCTAAAAATGAATTAAATGCCTTCTATACACCTCAAACATTCACTCTAAAATGGAAGATTGTTGTTTTTCGCAATATTTTTGGAAATTTGGGCTCTTTTACTAACATTAACACTTGCGCTGAGTTATCTTTTATGCTCATTTCTTGTCTTTAATGATTTATTCTGGGTTTTATTTTGTTTATTTGATGAAAATGAACAACAATACACACAATGGAAACATTTTTGTTTGATTCGTGTCGAGTGAGATTTTCACCTAGAACCAAGGGGGGGGGTATTGGCACTTTTCATGGACAATTTCTAAAAATGAAATAAATGCCTTCTATACACCTCAAACATTCACTCTATAATGGAAGATTGTTGTTTTTCGCAATATTTTTTGAAATTTGGGCTCTTTTACTAACATTAACACTTGCGCTGAGGCATCTTTTATGATCATTTCTTGTCTTTAATGATTTATTCTGGGTTTTATTTTGTTTATTTGATGAAAATGAACAACAATACACACCATGGAAACATTTTTGTTTGGTTCGTGTCGAGTGAGATTTTCACCTAGACCCCAAAGGGTGGGGTATTGGCACTTTTCATGGAATATTGTGAAAAATTAAAATTTCTAAAATGAAATAAATGCCTTCTATACACCTCAAACATTCACTCTATAATATAAGATTGTTGTTTTTCGCAATATTTTTGGAAATTTGGGCTCTTTTACTAACATTAACACTTGCGCTAAGGAATCTTTTATGCTCATTTCTTGTCTTTAATGATTTATTCTGGGTTTTATTTTGTTTATTTGATGAAAATGAACAACAATACACACCATGGAAACATTTTTGTTTGGTTCGGTTCGAGTGAGATTTTCACCTAGAACCCAAAGGGGGGGGTATTGGCACTTTTCATGGAAAAATGTGAAAAATTAAAATTTCTAATAATGAAATAAATGCCTTCTATACACCTCAAACATTCACTCTAAAATGGAAGATTGTTGTTTTTCGCAATATTTTTGGAATTTGGGCTCTTTTACTAACATTAACACTTGCGCTGAGGCATCTTTTATGCTCATTTCTTGTCTTTAATGATTTATTCTGGGTTTTATTTTGTTTATTTGATGAAAATGAACAACAATACACACCATGGAAACATTTTTGTTTTATTCGTGTCGAGTGAGATTTTCACCTAGAACCCAAAGGGGGGGTATTGGCACTTTTCATAGAAAAATGTGAAAAATTAAAATTTCTAAAAATGAAATAAATGCCTTCTATACACCTCAAATATTCACTCTTTAATGGAAGATTGTTGTTTTTCGCAATATTTTTGGAAATTTGTGCTCTTTTACTAACATTAACACTTGCGCTGAGGCATCTTTTATGCTCATTTCTTGTCTTTAATGATTTATTCTGGGTTTTATTTTCTTTATTTGATGAAAATGAACAACAATACACACCATGGAAACATTTTTCTTTGATTTGCGTCGAGTGAGATTTTCACCTAGACCCCAAAGGGTGGGGTATTGGCACTTTTCATGTAAAAATGTGAAAAATTAAAATTTCTAAAAATGAAATAAATGCCTTCTATACACCTCAAACATTCACTCTATAATGGAAGATTGTTGTTTTTCGCAATATTTTTGGAAATTTGGGCTCTTTTACTAACATTAACACTTGCGCTGAGGCATCTTTTATGCACATTTCTTGTCTTCTAATAATTTATTCTGGGTTTTATTTTGTTTATTTGATGAAAATGAACAACAATACACACCATGGAAACATTTTTGTTTGATTTGTGTCGAGTGAGAATTTCACTTAGAACCCAAAGGGGGGGGTATTGTGACTTTTCATGGAAAAATGTGAAAAATTAAAATTTTCTAAAAATGAAATAAATGCCTTCTATACACCTCAAACATTCACTCTATAATATAAGATTGTTGTTTTTCGCAATATTTTGGAAATTTGGGCTCTTTTACTAACATAAACACTTGCGCTAAGGCATCTTTTATGCTCAATTGTTTGATTCGGTTCGAGTGAGATTTTCACCTCGAACCTAAAGGCACTTAGGTATTGGCACTTTTCATGGAAAAATGTGAAAAATTAAAATTTCTAATAATGAAATAAATGCCTTCTATACACCTCAAACATTCACTCTAAAATGGAAGATTGTTGTTTTTCGCAATATTTTTGGAAATTTGGGCTCTTTTACTAACATTAACACTTGCGCTGAGGCATCTTTTATGCTCATTTCTTGTCTTTAATGATTTATTCTGGGTTTTATTTTGTTTATTTGATGAAAATGAACAACAATACACACCATGGAAACATTTTTGTTTGATTCGTGTCGAGTGAGATTTTCACCTAGAACCCAAAGGGGGGGGTATTGGCACTTTTCATGGAAAAATGTGAAAAATTAAAATTTCTAAAAATGAAATAAATGCCTTCTATACACCTCAAACATTCACTCTTTAATGGAAGATTGTTGTTTTTTCGCAATATTTTTGGAAATTTGTGCTCTTTTACTAACATTAACACTTTCGCTGAGGCATCTTTTATGCTCATTTCTTGTCTTTAATGATTTATTCTGGGTTTTATTTTCTTTATTTGATGAAAATGAACAACAATACACACCTTGGAAACATTTTTCTTTGATTTGCGTCGAGTGAGATTTTCACCTAGACCCCAAAGGATGGGGTATTGGCACTTTTCATGTAAAAATGTGAAAAATAAAATTTCTAAAAATGAAATAATTGCCTTCTATACACCTCAAACATTCACTCTATAATGGAAGATTGTTGTTTTTCGCAATATTTTTGGAAATTTGGGCTCTTTTACTAACATTAACACTTGCGCTGAGGCATCTTTTATGATCATTTCTTGTCTTTAATGATTTATTCTGGGTTTTATTTTGTTTATTTGATGAAAATGAACAACAATACACACCATGGAAACATTTTTGTTTGGTTCGTGTCGAGTGAGATTTTCACCTAGACCCCAAAGGGTGGGGTATTGGCACTTTTCATGGAATATTGTGAAAAATTAAATTTCTAAAAATGAAATAAATGCCTTCTATACACCTCAAACATTCACTCTATAATATAAGATTGTTGTTTTTCGCAATATTTTGGAAATTTGGGCTCTTTTACTAACATAAACACTTGCGCTAAGGCATCTTTTATGCTCAATTGTTTGATTCGGTTCGAGTGAGATTTTCACCTAGAACCTAAAGGCACTTAGGTATTGGCACTTTTCATGGAAAAATGTGAAAAATTAAAATTTCTAATAATGAAATAAATGCCTTCTATACACCTCAAACATTCACTCTATAATGGAAGATTGTTGTTTTTCGCAATATTTTTGGAATTTTGGGCTCTTTTACTAACATTAACACTTGCGCTGAGGCATCTTTTATGCTCATTTCTTGTCTTTAATGATTTATTCTGGGTTTTATTTTGTTTATTTGAAGAAAATGAACAACAATACACACCATGGAAACATTTTTGTTTAATTCGAGTCGAGTGAGATTTTCACCTAGAACCCAAAGGGGGGGGGTATTGGCACTTTTCATGGAAAAATGTGAAAAATTAAAATTTCTAAAAATGAAATAAATGCCTTCTATACACCTCAAACATTCACTCTATAATTGCAGATTTATATTTTTCGCAATATTTTTGGAAATTTGGGCTCTTTACTAACATTAACACTTTCGCTGAGGCATCTTTTATGCTCATTTCTTGTCTTTATTGATTTATTCAGGGTTTTAATTTGTTTATTTGATGAAAATGAACAACAGTACACACCATGGAAACATTTTTGTTTGATTTGTGTTGAGTGAGAATTTCACTTAGAACCCAAAGGGGGGGTATTGGCTTTTTTCATGGAAAAATGTGAAAAATTAAAATTTCTAAAAATGAAATAATGCCTTCTATACACCTCAAACATTCACTCTATAATGGAAGATTGTTGTTTTTCGCAATATTTTTGGAAATTTGGGCTCTTTTACTAACATTAACACTTTCGCTGAGGCATCTTTTATGCTCATTTCTTGTCTTTAATGATTTATTCTGGGTTTTATTTTGTTTATTTGATGAAAATGAACAACAATACACACCATGGAAACATTTTTGTTTGATTCGTGTCGATTGAGATTTTCACCTAGAACCCAAAGTATTGGCTACTTTTCATGGAAAAATGTGAAAAATTAAAATTTATAAAAATGAATTAAATGCCTTCTATACACCTCAAACATTCACTCTATAATGGAAGATTGTTGTTTTTCGCAATATTTTTGGAATTTGGGCTCTTTTACTAACATTAACACTTGCGCTGAGGCATCTTTTATGCTCATTTCTTGTCTTCTAATGATTTATTCTGGGTTTTATTTTGTTTATTTGATGAAAATGAACAACAATACACACCATGGAAACATTTTTGTTTGATTCGTGTCGAGTGAGATTTTCACCTAGAACCCAAAGGGGGGGGTATTGGCACTTTTCATGGAAAAATGTGAAAAATTAAATTTCAAAAAATGAAATAAATGCCTTCTATACACCTCAAAATTTCACTCTATAATGAAAGACTGTTGTTTTTCGCAATATTTTTGGAAATTTGGGCTCTTTTACTAACATTAACACTTACGCTGAGGCATCTTTTATGCTCATTTCTTGTCTTTAATGATTTATTCTGGGTTTTATTTTGTTTATTTGAAGAAAATGAACAACAATACACACCATGGAAACATTTGTGTTTAATTCGTGACGAGTGAGATTTTCACCTAGAACCCAAAGGGGGGGGTATTGGCACTTTTCATGGAAAAATGTGAAAAATTAAAATTACTAAAAATGAAATAAATGCCTTCTATACACCTCAAACATTCACTCTATAATTGCAGATTTATATTTTTCGCAATATTTTTAGAAATTTGGGCTCTTTTACTAACATTAACACTTTCGCTGAGGCATCTTTTATGCTCATTTCTTGTCTTTAATGATTTATTCTGGTTTTAATTTGTTTATTTGATGAAAATGAACAACAATACACACCATGGAAACATTTTTGTTTTATTCGTGTCGAGTGAGATTTTCACCTAGAACCCAAAGGGGGGGGTATTGGCACTTTTCATAGAAAAATGTGAAAAATTAAAATTTCTAAAAATGAAATAAATGCCTTCTATACACCTCAAATATTCACTCTTTAATGGAAGATTGTTGTTTTTCGCAATATTTTTGAAATTTGTGCTCTTTTACTAACATTAACACTTGCGCTGAGGCATCTTTTATGCTCATTTCTTGTCTTTAATGATTTATTCTGGGTTTTATTTTCTTTATTTGATGAAAATGAACAACAATACACACCATGGAAACATTTTTCTTTGATTTGCGTCGAGTGAGATTTTCACCTAGACCCCAAAGGGTGGGGTATTGGCACTTTTCATGTAAAAATGTGAAAAATTAAAATTTCTAAAAATGAAATAAATGCCTTCTATACACCTCAAACATTCACTCTATAATGGAAGATTGTTGTTTTTCGCAATATTTTTGGAAATTTGGGCTCTTTTACTAACATTAACACTTGCGCTGAGGCATCTTTTATGCACATTTCTTGTCTTCTAATAATTTATTCTGGGTTTTATTTGTTTATTTGATGAAAATGAACAACAATACACACCATGGAAACATTTTTGTTTGATTTGTGTCGAGTGAGAATTTCACTTAGAACCCAAAGGGGGGGGTATTGTGACTTTTCATGGAAAAATGTGAAAAATTAAAATTTCTAAAATGAAATAAATGCCTTCTATACACCTCAAACATTCACTCTATAATATAAGATTGTTGTTTTTCGCAATATTTTTGGAAATTTGGGCTCTTTTACTAACATAAACACTTGCGCTAAGGCATCTTTTATGCTCAATTGTTTGATTCGGTTCGAGTGAGATTTTCACCTCGAACCTAAAGGCACTTAGGTATTGGCACTTTTCATGGAAAAATGTGAAAAATTAAAATTTCTAATAATGAAATAAATGCCTTCTATACACCTCAAACATTCACTCTAAAATGGAAGATTGTTGTTTTTCGCATATTTTTGGAAATTTGGGCTCTTTTACTAACATTAACACTTGCGCTGAGGCATCTTTTATGCTCATTTCTTGTCTTTAATGATTTATTCTGGGTTTTATTTTGTTTATTTGATGAAAATGAACAACAATACACACCATGGAAACATTTTTGTTTGATTCGTGTCGAGTGAGATTTTCACCTAGAACCCAAAGGGGGGGGTATTGGCACTTTTCATGGAAAAATGTGAAAAATTAAAATTTCTAAAAATGAAATAAATGCCTTCTATACACCTCAAACATTCACTCTTTAATGGAAGATTGTTGTTTTTCGCAATATTTTTGGAAATTTGTGCTCTTTTACTAACATTAACACTTTCGCTGAGGCATCTTTTATGCTCATTTCTTGTCTTTAATGATTTATTCTGGGTTTTATTTTCTTTATTTGATGAAAATGAACAACAATACACACCTTGGAAACATTTTTCTTTGATTTGCGTCGAGTGAGATTTTCACCTAGACCCCAAAGGATGGGGTATTGGCACTTTTCATGTAAAAATGTGAAAAATAAAATTTCTAAAAATGAAATAAATGCCTTCTATACACCTCAAACATTCACTCTATAATGGAAGATTGTTGTTTTTCGCAATATTTTTGGAAATTTGGGCTCTTTTACTAACATTAACACTTGCGCTGAGGCATCTTTTATGCACATTTCTTGTCTTCTAATGATTTATTCTGGGTTTTATTTTGTTTATTTGAAGAAAATGAACAACAATACACACCATGGAAACATTTTTGTTTGATTTGTGTCGAGTGAGAATTTCACTTAGAACCCAAAGGGGGGGGTATTGGCACTTTTCATGAAAAATGTGAAAAATTAAAATTTCTAAAATGAAATAATGCCTTCTATACACCTCAAACATTCACTCTATAATATAAGATTGTTGTTTTTCGCATATTTTTGGAAATTTGGGCTCTTTTACTAACATAAACACTTGCGCTAAGGCATCTTTTATGCTCAATTGTTTGATTCGGTTCGAGTGAGATTTTCACCTAGAACCTAAAGGCACTTAGGTATTGGCACTTTTCATGGAAAAATGTGAAAAATTAAAATTTCTAATAATGAAATAAATGCCTTCTATACACCTCAAACATTCACTCTATAATGGAAGATTGTTGTTTTTCGCAATATTTTTGGAATTTTGGGCTCTTTTACTAACATTAACACTTGCGCTGAGGCATCTTTTATGCTCATTTCTTGTCTTTAATGATTTATTCTGGGTTTTATTTTGTTTATTTGAAGAAAATGAACAACAATACACACCATGGAAACATTTTTGTTTAATTCGAGTCGAGTGAGATTTTCACCTAGAACCCAAAGGGGGGGGGGTATTGGCACTTTTCATGGAAAAATGTGAAAAATTAAAATTTCTAAAAATGAAATAAATGCCTTCTATACACCTCAAACATTCACTCTATAATTGCAGATTTATATTTTTCGCAATATTTTTGGAAATTTGGGCTCTTTTACTAACATTAACACTTTCGCTGAGGCATCTTTTATGCTCATTTCTTGTCTTTAATGATTTATTCAGGGTTTTAATTTGTTTATTTGATGAAAATGAACAACAGTACACACCATGGAAACATTTTTGTTTGATTTGTGTTGAGTGAGAATTTCACTTAGAACCCAAAGGGGGGGTATTGGCTTTTTTCATGGAAAAATGTGAAAAATTAAAATTTCTAAAAATGAAATAAATGCCTTCTATACACCTCAAACATTCACTCTATAATGGAAGATTGTTGTTTTTCGCAATATTTTTGGAAATTTGGGCTCTTTTACTAACATTAACACTTTCGCTGAGGCATCTTTTATGCTCATTTCTTGTCTTTAATGATTTATTCTGGGTTTTATTTTGTTTATTTGATGAAAATGAACAACAATACACACCATGGAAACATTTTTGTTTGATTCGTGTCGATTGAGATTTTCACCTAGAACCCAAAGTATTGGCTACTTTTCATGGAAAAATGTGAAAAATTAAAATTTATAAAAATGAATTAAATGCCTTCTATACACCTCAAACATTCACTCTATAATGGAAGATTGTTGTTTTTCGCAATATTTTTGGAAATTTGGGCTCTTTTACTAACATTAACACTTGCGCTGAGGCATCTTTTATGCTCATTTCTTGTCTTCTAATGATTTATTCTGGGTTTTATTTTGTTTATTTGATGAAAATGAACAACAATACACACCATGGAAACATTTTTGTTTGATTCGTGTCGAGTGAGATTTTCACCTAGAACCCAAAGGGGGGGGTATTGGCACTTTTCATGGAAAAATGTGAAAAATTAAAATTTCAAAAAATGAAATAAATGCCTTCTATACACCTCAAAATTTCACTCTATAATGAAAGACTGTTGTTTTTCGCAATATTTTTGGAAATTTGGGCTCTTTTACTAACATTAACACTTACGCTGAGGCATCTTTTATGCTCATTTCTTGTCTTTAATGATTTATTCTGGGTTTTATTTTGTTTATTTGAAGAAAATGAACAACAATACACACCATGGAAACATTTGTGTTTAATTCGTGACGAGTGAGATTTTCACCTAGAACCCAAAGGGGGGGGTATTGGCACTTTTCATGGAAAAATGTGAAAAATTAAAATTACTAAAAATGAAATAAATGCCTTCTATACACCTCAAACATTCACTCTATAATTGCAGATTTATATTTTTCGCAATATTTTTAGAAATTTGGGCTCTTTTACTAACATTAACACTTTCGCTGAGGCATCTTTTATGCTCATTTCTTGTCTTTAATGATTTATTCTGGGTTTTAATTTGTTTATTTGATGAAAATGAACAACAGTACACACCATGGAAACATTTTTGTTTGATTTGTGTCGAGTTAGAATTTCACTTAGAACCCAAAGGGGGGGTATTGGCTTTTTTCATGGAAAAATGTGAAAAATTAAAATTTCTAAAAATGAAATAAATGCCTTCTATACACCTCAAACATTCACTCTATAATGGAAGATTGTTGTTTTTCGGAATATTTTTGGAAATTTGGGCTCTTTTACTAACATTAAAACTTGCGCTGAGGCATCTTTTATGCTCATTTCTTGTCTTTAATGATTTAGTCTGGGTTTTATTTTGTTTATTTGATGAAAATGAACAACAATACACACCATGGAATCATTTTTGTTTGATTCGTGTCGAGTGAGATTTTCACCTAGAACCCAAAGGGGGGGGTATTGGCACTTTTCATGGAAAAATGTGAAAAATTAAAATTTCTAAAAATGAAATAAATGCCTTCTATACACCTCAAACATTCACTCTATAATGGAAGATTGTTGTTTTTCGCAATATTTTCGGAAATTTGGGCTCTTTTACTAACTTTAACACTTTCGCTGAGGCATCTTTTATGCTCATTTCTTGTCTTTAATGATTTATTCTGGGTTTTCTTTTGTTTATTTGATGAAAATGAACAACAATACACACCATGGAAACATTTTTGTTTGATTCGTGTCGAGTGAGATTTTGACCTGGAACCCAAAGGGGGGGGTATTGGCACTTTTCATGGAAAAATGTGAAAAATTAAAATTTCTAATAATGAAATAAATGCCTTCTATACACCTCAAACATTCACTCTAAAATGGAAGATTGTTGTTTTTCGCAATATTTTTGGAAATTTGGGCTCTTTTACTAACATTAACACTTGCGCTGGGGCATCTTTTATGCTCATTTCTTGTCTTTATTGATTTATTCTGGGTTTTATTTTCTTTATTTGATGAAAATGAACAACAATACACACCATGGAAACATTTTTCTTTGATTTGCGTCGAGTGAGATTTTCACCTAGACCCCAAAGGGTGGGGTATTGACACTTTTCATGTAAAAATGTGAAAAATTAAAATTTCTAAAAATGAAATAAATGCCTTCTATACACCTCAAACATTCACTCTATAATGGAAGATTGTTGTTTTTCGCAATATTTTTGGAAATTTGGGCTCTTTTACTAACATTAACACTTTCGCTGAGGCATCTTTTATGCTCATTTCTTGTCTTTAATGATTTATTCTGGGTTTTAATTATTTTATTTGATGAAAATGAACAACAGTACACACCATGGAAACATTTTTGTTTGATTTGTGTCGAGTGAGAATTTCACTTAGAACCCAAAGGGGGGGTATTGGCTTTTTTCATGGAAAAATGTGAAAAATTAAAATTTCTAAAAATGAAATAAATGCCTTCTATACACCTCAAACATTCACTCTATAATGGAAGATTGTTGTTTTTCGCAATATTTTTGGAAATTTGGGCTCTTTTACTAACATTAAAACTTGCGCTGAGGCATCTTTTATGCTCATTTCTTGTCTTTAATGATTTATTCTGGGTTTTATTTTGTTTATTTGATGAAAATGAACAACAATACAAACCATGGAAACATTTCTGTTTGATTCGTGTCGAGTGAGATTTTCACCTAGAACCCAAAGGGGGGGGGTATTGGCACTTTTCATTGAAAAATGTGAAAAATTAAAATTTCTAAAAATGAAATAAATGCCTTCTATACACCTCAAACATTCACTCTATAATGGAAGATTGTTGTTTTTCGCAATATTTTTGGAAATTTGGGCTCTTTTACTAACTTTAACACTTTCGCTGAGGCATCTTTTATGCTCATTTCTTGTCTTTAATGATTTATTCTGGGTTTTAATTTGTTTATTTGATGAAAATGAACAACAATACACACCATGGAAACATTTTTGTTTGATTGTTGTCTAGGGAGAATTTCACTTAGAACCCAAAGGGGGGGGTATTGGCACTTTTCATGGAAAAATGTGAAAAATTAAAATTTCTAATAATGAAATAAATGCCTTCTATACACCTCAAACATTCACTCTAAAATGGAAGATTGTTGTTTTTCGCAATATTTTTGGAAATTTGGGCTCTTTTACTAACATTAACACTTGCGCTGAGGCATCTTTTATGCTCATTTCTTGTCTTTATTGATTTATTCTGGGTTTTATTTTCTTTATTTGATGAAAATGAACAACAATACACACCATGGAAACATTTTTCTTTGATTTGCGTCGAGAAAGATTTTCACCTAGACCCCAAAGGGTGGGGTATTGACACTTTTCATGTAAAAATGTGAAAAATTAAAATTTCTAAAAATGAAATAAATGCCTTCTATACACCTCATACATTCACTCTATAATGGAAGATTGTTGTTTTTCGCAATATTTTTGGAAATTTGGGCTCTTTTACTAACATTAACACTTGCGCTGAGGCATCTTTTATGCTCATTTCTTGTCTTCTAATGATTTATTCTGGGTTTTATTTTGTTTATTTGATGAAAATGAACAACAATACACACCATGGAAACATTTTTGTTTGATTTGTGTCGAGTGAGTATTTCACTTAGAACCCAAAGGGGGGGGTATTGGCACTTTTCATGGAAAAATGTGAAAAATTAAAATTTCTAAAAATGAAATAAATGCCTTCTATACACCTCAAACATTCACTCTATAATATAAGATTGTTGTTTTTCGCAATATTTTTGGAAATTTGGGCTCTTTTACTAACATTAACACATGCGCTAAGGCATCTTTTATGCTCATTTCTTGTCTTTAATGATTTATTCTGGGTTTTATTTTGTTTATTTGATGAAAATGAACAACAATACACACCATGGAAACATTTTTGTTTGGTTCGGTTCGAGTGAGATTTTCACCTAGAACCCAAAGGGGGGGGTATTGGCACTTTTCATGGAAAAATGTGAAAAATTAAAATTTCTAATAATGAAATAAATTCCTTCTATACACCTCAAACATTCACTCTAAAATGGAAGATTGTTGTTTTTCGCAATATTTTTGGAAATTTGGGCTCTTTTACTAACATTAACACTTGCGCTGTGGCATCTTTTATGCTCATTTCTTGTCTTTAATGATTTATTCTGGGTTTTATTTTGTTTATTTGATGAAAATGAACAACAATACACACCATGGAAACATTTTTGTTTGATTCGTGTCGAGTGAGTTTTTCACCTAGAACCCAAAGGGGGGGGTATTGGCACTTTTCATGGAAAAATGTGAAAAATTAAAATTTCTAAAAATGAATTAATGCCTTCTATACACCTTAAACATTCACTCTTTAATGGAAGATTGTTGTTTTTCGCAATATTTTTGGAAATTTGTGCTCTTTTACTAACATTAACACTTGCGCTGAGGCATCTTTTATGCTCATTTCTTGTCTTTAATGATTTATTCTGGGTTTTATTTTCTTTATTTGATGAAAATGAACAACAATAAACACCATGGAAACATTTTTCTTTGATTTGCGTCGAGTGAGATTTTCACCTAGACCCCAAAGGGTGGGGTATTGGCACTTTTCATGTAAAAATGTGAAAAATTAAAATTTCTAAAAATGAAATAAATGCCTTCTATACACCTCAAACATTCACTCTTTAATGGAAGATTGTTGTTTTTCGCAATATTTTTGGAAATTTGGGCTCTTTTACTAACATTAACACTTGCGCTGAGGCATCTTTTATGCTCATTTCTTGTCTTCTAATGATTTATCCTGGGTTTTATTTTGTTTATTTGATGAAAATGAACAACAATCCACACCATGGAAACATTTTTGTTTGATTTGTGTCGAGTGAGAATTTCACTTAGAACCCAAAGGGGGGGGTATTGGCACTTTTCATGGAAAAATGTGAAAAATTAAAATTTCTAAAAATGAAATAAATGCCTTCTTTACACCTCAAACATTCACTCTATAATGGAAGATTGTTGTTTTTCGCAATATTTTTGGAAATTTGGGCTCTTTTACTAACATTAACACTTGCGCTGAGGCATCTTTTATGCTCATTTCTTGTCTTTAATGATTTATTCTGGGTTTTATTTTGTTTATTTGATGAAAATGAACAACAATACACACCATGGAAACATTTTTGTTTGGTTCGTGTCGAGTGAGATTTTCACCTAGAACCCAAAGGGGGGGGTATTGGCACTTTTCATGGAAAAATGTGAAAAATTAAAATTTCTAAAAATGAAATAAATGCCTTCTATACACCTCAAACATTCACTCTATAATTGCAGATTTATATTTTTCGCAATATTTTTAGAAATTTGGGCTCTTTTACTAACATTAACACTTTCGCTGAGGCATCTTTTATGCTCATTTCTTGTCTTTAATGATTTATTCTGGGTTTTAATTTGTTTATTTGATGAAAATGAACAAAAGTACACACCATGGAAACATTTTTGTTTGATTTGTGTCGAGTGAGAATTTCACTTAGAACCCAAAGGGGGGGTATTGGCTTTTTTCATGGAAAAATGTGAAAAATTAAAATTTCTAAAAATGAAATAAATGCCTTCTATACACCTCAAACATTCACTCTATAATGGAAGATTGTTGTTTTTCGCAATATTTTTGGAAATTTGGGCTCTTTTACTAACATTAAAACTTGCGCTGAGGCATCTTTTATGCTCATTTCTTGTCTTTAATGATTTATTCTGGGTTTTATTTTGTTTATTTGATGAAAATGAACAACAATACACACCATGGAAACATTTTTGTTTGATTCGTGTCGAGTGAGATTTTCACCTAGAACCCAAAGGGGGGGGTATTGGCACTTTTCATGGAAAAATGTGAAAAATTAAAATTTCTAAAAATGAAATAAATGCCTTCTATACACCTCAAACATTCACTCTATAATGGAAGATTGTTGTTTTTCGCAATATTTTTGGAAATTTGGGCTCTTTTACTAACTTGAACACTTTCGCTGAGGCATCTTTTATGCTCATTTCTTGTCTTTAATGATTTATTCTGGGTTTTAATTTGTTTATTTGATGAAAATGAACAACAATACACACCATGGAAACATTTTTGTTTGATTTGTGTCTAGGGAGAATTTCACTTAGAACCCAAAGGGGGGGGTATTGGCACTTTTCATGGAAAAATGTGAAAAATTAAAATTTCTAATAATGAAATAAATGCCTTCTATACACCTCAAACATTCACTCTTAAATGGAAGATTGTTGTTTTTCGCAATATTTTTGGAAATTTGGGCTCTTTTACTAACATTAACACTTGCGCTGAGGCATCTTTTATGCTCATTTCTTGTCTTTAATGATTTATTCTGGGTTTTATTTTGTTTATTTGATGAAAATGAACAACAATACACACCATGGAAACATTTTTGTTTGATTCGTGTCGAGTGAGATTTTCACCTAGAACCCAAAGGGTGGGGTATTGGCACTTTTCATGTAAAAATGTGAAAAATTAAAATTTCTAAAAATGAAATAAATGCCTTCTATACACCTCGAACATTCACTCTATAATGGAAGATTGTTGTTTTTCGCAATATTTTTGGAAATTTGGGCTCTTTCACTAACATTAACACTTGCGCTGAGGTATCTTTTATGCTCATTTCTTGTCTTTAATGATTTATTCTGGGTTTTATTTTGTTTATTTGATGAAAATGAACAAGAATACACACCATCGAAACATTTTTTTTGAATCGTGTCGAGTGAGATTTTTACCTAGAACCCAAAAGGGGGGGTATTGGCACTTTTCATGGAAAAATGTGAAAAATTAAAATTTCTAAAAATGAAATAAATGCCTTCTATACACCTCAAACATTCACTCTATAACGGAAGATTGTTGTTTTTCGCAATATTTTTGGAAATTTGTGCTCTTTTACTAACATTAATACTTGCGCTGAGGCATCTTTTATGCTCATTTCTTGTCTTCTAATGATTTATTCTGGGTTTTATTTTGTTTATTTGATGAAAATGAACAACAATACACACCATGGAAACATTTTTGTTTGATTTGTGTCGAGTGAGAATTTCACTTAGAACCCAAAGGGAGAATTGGCACTTTTCATGGAAAAATGTGAAAAATTAAAATTTCTAAAAATGAAATAAATGCCTTCTATACACCTCAAACATTCACTCTATAATATAAAATTGTTGTTTTTCGCAATATTTTTGGAAATTTGGGCTCTTTTACTAACATTAACACTTGCGCTAAGGCATCTTTTATGCTCATTTCTTGTCTTTAATGATTTATTCTGGGTTTTATTTTGTTTATTTGATGAAAATGAACAACAATACACACCATGGAAACATTTTTGTTTGATTCGTGTCGAGTGAGATTTTCACCTAGAACCCAAAGGGGGGGGTATTGGCACTTTTCATGGAAAAATGTGAAAAATTAAAATTTCTAATAATGAAATAAATGCCTTCTATACACCTCAAACATTCACTCTAAAATGGAAGATTGTTGTTTTTCGCAATATTTTTGGGAATTTGGGCTCTTTTACTAACATTAACACTTGCGCTGAGGCATCTTTTATGCTCATTTCTTGTCTTCTAATGATTTATTCTGGGTTTTATTTTGTTTATTTGATGAAAATGAACAACAATACACACCATGGAAACATTTTTGTTTGATTTGTGTCGAGTGAGAATTTCACTTAGAACCCAAAGGGGGGGGTATTGGCACTTTTCATGGAAAAATGTGAAAAATTAAAATTTCTAAAAATGAAATAAATGCCTTCTATACACCTCAAACATTCACTCTTTAATGGAAGATTGTTGTTTTTCGCAATATTTTTGGAAATTTTTGCTCTTTCACTTACATTAACACTTGCGCTTAGGCATCTTTTATGCTCATTTCTTGTCTTTAATGATTTATTCTGGGTTTTATTTTCTTTATTTGATGAAAATGAACAACAATACACACCATGGAAACATTTTTCTTTGATTTGCGTCGAGTGAGATTTTCACCTAGACCCCAAAGGGTGGGGTATTGGCACTTTTCATGTAAAAATGTGAAAAATTAAAATTTCAAAAAATGAAAGAAATGCCTCCTATACACCTCAAACATTCACTCTATAATGGAAGATTGTTGTTTTTCGCAATATTTTTGGAAATTTGGGCTCTTTTACTAACATTAACACTTTCGCTGAGGCATCTTTTATGCTCATTTCTTGTCTTCTAATGATTTATTCTGGGTTTTATTTTGTTTATTTGATGAAAATGAACAACAATACACACCATGGAAACATTTTTGTTTGATTTGTGTCGAGTGAGAATTTCACTTAGAACCCAAAGGGGGGGGGGTATTGGCACTTTTCATGGAAAAATGTGAAAAATTAAAATTTCTAAAAATGAAATAAATGCCTTCTATACACCTCAAACATTCACTCTATAACGGAAGATTGTTGTTTTTCGCAATATTTTTGGAAATTTGTGCTCTTTTACTAACATTAATACTTGCGCTGAGGCATCTTTTATGCTCATTTCTTGTCTTCTAATGATTTATTCTGGGTTTTATTTTGTTTATTTGATGAAAATGAACAACAATACACACCATGGAAACATTTTTGTTTGATTTGTGTCGAGTGAGAATTTCACTTAGAACCCAAAGGGGGGGGGGTATTGGCACTTTTCATGGAAAAATGTGAAAAATTAAAATTTCTAAAAATGAAATAAATGCCTTCTATACACCTCAAACATTCACTCTATAATATAAGATTGTTGTTTTTCGCAATATTTTTAGAAATTTGGGCTCTTTTACTAACATTAACACTTGCGCTAAGGCATCTTTTATGCTCATTTCTTGTCTTTAATGATTTATTCTGGGTTTTATTTTGTTTATTTGATGAAAATGAACAACAATACACACCATGGAAACATTTTTGTTTGATTCGTGTCGAGTGAGATTTTCACCTAGAACCCAAAGGGGGGGGTATTGGCACTTTTCATGGAAAAATGTGAAAAATTAAAATTTCTAATAATGAAATAAATGCCTTCTATACACCTCAAACATTCACTCTAAAATGGAAGATTGTTGTTTTTCGCAATATTTTTGGGAATTTGGGCTCTTTTACTTACATTAACACTTGCGCTTAGGCATCTTTTATGCTCATTTCTTGTCTTCTAATGATTTATTCTGGGTTTTATTTTGTTTATTTGATGAAAATGAACAACAATACACACCATGGAAACATTTTTGTTTGATTTGTGTCGAGTGAGAATTTCACTTAGAACCCAAAGGGGGGGGTATTGGCACTTTTCATGGAAAAATGTGAAAAATTAAAATTTCTAAAAATGAAATAAATGCCTTCTATACACCTCAAACATTCACTCTTTAATGGAAGATTGTTGTTTTTCGCAATATTTTTGGAAATTTTTGCTCTTTCACTTACATTAACACTTGCGCTTAGGCATCTTTTATGCTCATTTCTTGTCTTTAATGATTTATTCTGGGTTTTATTTTCTTTATTTGATGAAAATGAACAACAATACACACCATGGAAACATTTTTCTTTGATTTGCGTCGAGTGAGATTTTCACCTAGACCCCAAAGGGTGGGGTATTGGCACTTTTCATGTAAAAATGTGAAAAATTAAAATTTCAAAAAATGAAAGAAATGCCTCCTATACACCTCAAACATTCACTCTATAATGGAAGATTGTTGTTTTTCGCAATATTTTTGGAAATTTGGGCTCTTTTACTAACATTAACACTTTCGCTGAGGCATCTTTTATGCTCATTTCTTGTCTTCTAATGATTTATTCTGGGTTTTATTTTGTTTATTTGATGAAAATGAACAACAATACACACCATGGAAACATTTTTGTTTGATTTGTGTCGAGTGAGAATTTCACTTAGAACCCAAAGGGGGGGGGTATTGGCACTTTTCATGGAAAAATGTGAAAAATTAAAATTTCTAAAAATGAAATAAATGCCTTCTATACACCTCAAACATTCACTCTATAATATAAGATTGTTGTTTTTCGCAATATTTTTGGAAATTTGGGCTCTTTTACTAACATTAACACTTGCGCTAAGGCATCTTTTATGCTCATTTCTTGTCTTTAAAGATTTATTCTGGGTTTTATTTTGTTTATTTGATGAAAATGAACAACAATACACACCATGGAAACATTTTTGTTTGATTCGGTTCGAGTAAGATTTTCACCTAGAACCCAAAGGGCACTTTTCATGGAAAAATGTGAAAAATTAAAATTTCTAAAAATGAAATAAATGCCTTCTATACACCTCAAACATTCACTCTATAATGGAAGATTGTTGTTTTTCGCAATATTTTTGGAAATTTGGGCTCTTTTACTAACATTAACACCTGCGCTGAGGCATCTTTTATGCTCATTTCTTGTCTTCTAATGATTTATTCTGGGTTTTATTTTGTTTATTTGATGAAAATGAACAACAATACACACCATGGAAACATTTTTGTTTGATTTGTGTCGAGTGAGAATTTCACTTAGAACCCAAAGGGGGGGGTATTGGCACTTTTCATGGAAAAATGTGAAAAATTAAAATTTCTAAAAATGAAATAAATGCCTTCTATACACCTCAAACATTCACTCTATAATGGAAGATTGTTGTTTTTCGCAATATTTTTGGAAATTTGGGCTCTTTTACTAACATTAACACTTGCGCTAAGGCATCTTTAATGCTCATTTCTTGTCTTTAATGATTTATTCTGGGTTTTATTTTGTTTATTTGATGAAAATGAACAACAATACACACCATGGAAACATTTTTGTTTGATTCGGTTCGAGTGAGATTTTCACCTAGAACCCAAAGGGGGGGGTATTGGCACTTTTCATGGAAAAATGTGAAAAATTAAAATTTCTAATAATGAAATAAATGCCTTCTATACACCTCAAACATTCACTCTAAAATGGAAGATTGTTGTTTTTCGCAATATTTTTGGAAATTTGGGCTCTTTTACTAACATTAACACTTGCGCTGAGGCATCTTTTATGCTCATTTCTTGTCTTTAATGATTTATTCTGGGTTTTATTTTGTTTATTTGATGAAAATGAACAACAATACACACCATGGAAACATTTTTGTTTGATTCGTGTCGAGTGAGATTTTCACCTAGAACCCAAAGGGGGGGTATTGGCACTTTTCATGGAAAAATGCGAAAAATTAAAATTTCTAAAAATGAAATAAATGCCTTCTATACACCTCAAACATTCACTCTTTAATGGAAGATTGTTGTTTTTCGCAATATTTTTGGAAATTTGGGCTCTTTTACTAACATTAACACTTGCGCTGAGGCACCTTTTATGCTCATTTCTTGTCTTTAATGATTTATTCTGGGTTTTATTTTGTTTATTTGATGAAAAGGAACAACAATACACACCATGGAAACATTTTTGGTTGATTCGTGTCGAGTGAGATTTTCACCTAGAACCCAAAGGGGGGGGTATTGGCACTTTTCATGGAAAAATGTGAAAAATTAAAATTTCTAAAAATGAAATAAATGCCTTCTATACACCTCAAACATTAACTCTTTAATGGAAGATTGTTGTTTTTCGCAATATTTTTGGAATTTGTTCTCTTTTACTAACATTAACACTTGCGCTGAGGCATCTTTTTTGCTCATTTCTTGTCTTTAATGATTTATTCTGGGTTTTATTTTCTTTATTTGATGAAAATGAACAAAAATACACACCATGGAAACATTTTTCTTTGATTTGCGTCGAGTGAGATTTTCACCTAGACCCCAAAGGGTGGGGTATTGGCACTTTTCATGTAAAAATGTGAAAAATTAAAATTTCTAAAAATGAAATAAATGCCTTCTTTACACCTCAAACATTCACTCTATAATGGAAGATTGTTGTTTTTCGCAATATTTTTGGAAATTTGGGCTCTTTTACTAACATTAACACTTGCGCTGAGGTATCTTTTATGCTCATTTCTTGTCTTTAATGATTTATTCTGGGTTTTATTTCGTTTATTTGATGAAAATGAACAACAATTCACAACATGGAAACATTTTTGTTTGATTAGTGTCAAGTAAGATTTTCACCTAGAACCAAAAGGGGGGGGGGTATTCGCACTTTTCATGGAAAAATGTGAAAAATTAAAATTTCTAAAAATGACATAAATGCCTTCTATACACCTCAAACATTCACTCTAAAATGGAAGATTGTTGTTTTTCGCAATATTTTTGGAAATTTGGGCTCTTTTACTAACATTAACACTTGCGCTGAGGCATCTTTTATGCTCATTTCTTGTCTTTAATGATTTATTCTGGGTTTTATTTTGTTTATTTGATGAAAATGAACAACAATACACACCATTGAAACATTTTTGTTTCATTCGTGTCGAGTGAGATTTTCACCTAGAACCCAAAGGGGGGGGGTATTGGCACTTTTCATGGAAAAATGTGAAAAATTAAAATTTCTAAAAATGAAATAAATGCCTTCTATACACCTCAAACATTCACTCTTTAATGGAAGATTGTTGTTTTTCGCAATATTTTTGGAAATTTGTGCTCTTTTACTAACATTAACACTTGCGCTGAGGCATCTTTTATGCTCATTTCTTGTCTTTAATGATTTATTCTGGGTTTTATTTTGTTTATTTGATGAAAATGAACAACAATACACACCATGGAAACATTTTTCTTTGATATGCGTCGAGTGAGATTTTCACCTAGACCCCAAAGGGTGGGGTATTGGCACTTTTCATGTAAAAATGTGAAAAATTAAAATTTCTAAAAATGAAATAAATGCCTTCTATACACCTCAAACATTCACTCTATAATGGAAGATTGTTGTTTTTCGCAATATTTTTGGAAATTTGGGCTCTTTTACTAACATTAACACCTGCGCTGAGGCATCTTTTATGCTCATTTCTTGTCCTCTAATGATTTATTCTGGGTTTTATTTTGTTTATTTGATGAAAATGAACAACAATACACACCATGGAAACATTTTTGTTTGATTTGTGTCGAGTGAGAATTTCACTTAGAACCCAAAGGGGGGGGTATTGGCACTTTTCATGGAAAAATGTGAAAAATTAAAATTTCTAAAAATGAAATAAATGCATTCTATACACCTCAACCGTTCACTCTATAATATAAGATTGTTGTTTTTCGCAATATTTTTGGAAATTTGGGCTCTTTTACTAACATTAACACTTGCGCTAAGGCATCTTTTATGCTCATTTCTTGTCTTTAATGATTTATTCTGGGTTTTATTTTGTTTATTTGATGAAAATGAACAACAATACACACCATGGAAACATTTTTGTTTGATTCGTGTCGAGTGAGATTTTCACCTAGAACCCAAGGGGGGGGGTATTGGCACTTTTCATGGAAAAATGTGAAAAATTAAAATTTCTAAAAATGAAATAAATGCCTTCTATACACCTCAAACATTCACCCTATAATGGAAGATTGTTGTTTTTCGCAATATTTTTGGAAATTTGTGCTCTTTTACTAACATTAACACTTGCGCTGAGGCATCTTTTATGCTCATTTCTTGTCTTTAATGATTTATTCTGGGTTTTATTTTGTTTATTTGATGAAAATGAACAACAATACACACCATGGAAACATTTTTGTTTGATTCGTGTCGAGTGAGATTTTCACCTAGAACCCAAAGGGGGGGGTATTGGCACTTTTCATGGAAAAATGTGAAAAATTAAAATTTCTAAAAATGAAATAAATGCCTTCTATACACCTCAAACATTCACTCTATAATGGAAGATTGTTGTTTTTCGCAATATTTTTGGAAATTTGGGCTCTTTTACTAACATTAACACTTTCGCTGAGGCATCTTTTATGCTCATTTCTTGTCTTTAATGATTTATTCTGGGTTTTAATTTGTTTATTTGATGAAAATGAACAACAATACACACCATGGAAACATTTTTGTTTGATTTGTGTCGAGTGAGAATTTCACTTAGAACCCAAAGGGGGGGGTATTGGCACTTTTCATGGAAAAATGTGAAAAATTAAAATTTCTAAAAATGAAATAAATGCCTTCTATACACCTCAACCGTTCACTCTATAATATAAGATTGTTGTTTTTCGCAATGTTTTTGGAAATTTGGGCTCTTTTACTAACATTAACACTTGCGCTGAGGCATCTTTTATGCTCATTTCTTGTCTTTAATGATTTATTCTGGGTTTTATTTTGTTTATTTGATGAAAATGAACAACAATACACACCATTGAAACATTTTTGTTTCATTCGTGTCGAGTGAGATTTTCACCTAGAACCCAAGGGGGTATTGGCACTTTTCATGGAAAAATGTGAAAAATTAAAATTTCTAAAAATGAAATAAATGCCTTCTATACACCTCAAACATTCACTCTATAATGGAAGATTGTTGTTTTTCGCAATATTTTTGGAAATTTGGGCTCTTTTACTAACATTAAAACTTGCGCTGAGGCATCTTTTATGCTCATTTCTTGTCTTTAATGATTTATTCTGGGTTTTATTTTGTTTATTTGATGAAAATGAACAACAATACACACCATGGAAACATTTTTGTTTGATTCGTGTCGAGTGAGATTTTCACCTAGAACCCAAAGGGTGGGTATTGGCACTTTTCATGGAAAAATGTGAAAAATTAAAATTTCTAAAAATGAAATAAATGCCTTCTATACACCTCAAACATTCACTCTATAATTGCAGATTTATATTTTTCGCAATATTTTTGGAAATTTGGGCTCTTTTACTAACATTAACACTTTCGCTGAGGCATCTTTTATGCTCATTTCTTGTCTTTAATGATTTATTCTGGGTTTTAATTTGTTTATTTGATGAAAATGAACAACAATACACACCATGGAAACATTTTTGTTTGATTTGTGTCGAGTGAGAATTTCACTTAGAACCCAAAGGGGGGGGTAATTGGCACTTTTCATGGAAAAATGTGAAAAATTAAAATTTCTAATAATGAAATAAATGCCTTCTATACACCTCAAACATTCACTCTTAAATGGAAGATTGTTGTTTTTCGCAATATTTTTGGAAATTTGGGCTCTTTTACTAACATTAACACTTGCGCTGAGGCATCTTTTATGCTCATTTCTTGTCTTTAATGATTTATTCTGGGTTTTATTTTGTTTATTTGATGAAAATGAACAACAATACACACCATTGAAACATTTTTGTTTCATTCGTGTCGAGTGAGATTTTCACCTAGAACCCAAAGGGGGGGGTATTGGCACTTTTCATGGAAAAATGTGAAAAATTAAAATTTCTAAAAATGAAATAAATGCCTTCTATACACCTCAAACATTCACTCTTTAATGGAAGATTGTTGTTTTTCGCAATATTTTTGGAAATTTGTGCTCTTTTACTAACATTAACACTTGCGCTGAGGCATCTTTTATGCTCATTTCTTGTCTTTAATGATTTATTCTGGGTTTTATTTTCTTTATTTGAAGAAAATGAACAACAATACACACCATGGAAACATTTTTCTTTGATATGCGTCGAGTGAGATTTTCACCTAGACCCCAAAGGGTGGGGTATTGGCACTTTTCATGTAAAAATTTGAAAAATTAAAATTTCTAAAAATGAAATAAATGCCTTCTATACACCTCAAACATTCACTCTATAATGGAAGATTGTTGTTTTTCGCAATATTTTTGGAAATTTGGGCTCTTTTACTAACATTAACACCTGCGCTGAGGCATCTTTTATGCTCATTTCTTGTCTTCTAATGATTTATTCTGGGTTTTATTTTGTTTATTTGATGAAAATGAACAACAATACACACCATGGAAACATTTTTGTTTGATTTGTGTCGAGTGAGAATTTCACTTAGAACCCAAAGGGGGGGGTATTGGCACTTTTCATGTAAAAATGTGAAAAATTTAAATTTCTAAAAATGAAATAAATGCCTTCTATACACCTCAAACATTCACTCTATAATGGAAGATTGTTGTTTTTCGCAATATTTTTGGAAATTTGGGCTCTTTTACTAACATTAACACCTGCGCTGAGGCATCTTTTATGCTCATTTCTTGTCTTCTAATGATTTATTCTGGGTTTTATTTTGTTTATTTGATGAAAATGAACAACAATACACACCATGGAAACATTTTTGTTTGATTCGGTTCGAGTGAGATTTTCACCTAGAACCCAAAGGGGCACCTTGCCCCTTTGGGTTCTAGGTGAATTGCTCAGCATGGGGGAATCGGAGCCCATTCCATGGCAACTGGTCATGACCCAACTAAGCTCCCTAACTCAAAGTCTCACGGAACTTAAACAAGGACAGGAAGAGTTGCGGCGCACTACAACGCAGCTTCAACTCACCCAAGGGCAGGAACAACGGGCAGCCACCCCAGGGCTACCCCCAGAGGACATCACGTTCGCGTCCTTCAGATATAGCGGCCCGGGAACATGGATTGAGCCCCCGGAAGAGGACGGGGAAGTGCTCCGCCTAGCGCAACAGGTTAGGAACGCCCGATCATCACCCCGGCTGACGCGCAGAGACCTTCACGAGCTTGATGCCCTGCTGGGATTAATCGCAGACTGGCCCACATCACCCACGACATCCAGGTACATAATCTATAATCGCCTGCGAGTCCTGGCCATAGTGCAGGCACATGGGTGGGAGGCGGCCATGAGACTGGGGGACACGGCGGGAAACGCCCTGCTGCGGTTACCACCAAACGCTATCCCGCCGCCGCCGCCGACCATCGTGGTGCAGCCCCCGCCGCAGCAGCAGCAAAGAGGGACTTCGCAACCGACATCGAACCAACGAGGCTTCACCCAACAGCAGCAGCCCTTTCGCGGCCGTGGTCGCCGCGGAGGGAGCCGTGGGTCGACACCCAGATACGGAACATAAGACAATGCAGGTGCAGCAGCCGCTTCCACCTGCGGCTGCAAGCGGCGCTCGGGCGCCTACGATCCAGGCCTTGGGAGAGTTCCTGCTGTTCCGCGACAGCGGCGAGCCGGAGCACCCCGAGGACTGGGAGACGGAATCATCGGCCTCGGACTCGTCTACGGAAGAAACAGGTGAGGACATAAGGAGCGGAACACCCGCTAGTGAGGACCCCACGGACAGCGAACTCGAGTATGACGCCAGTGCGTGGCGCATCCCCGGACCACTGGGCACAGCAGGAGACCCGCCGGGAGCCATCCCGTACGAGCCAGAGGAAACGAGTGAACAGGAGGAGCAAGAAATAGGTGCGGACAACACCCGGGACGAGCGGCGCACGCAACCCGGGGAACAACAGCAAAACGAAACGGAAGTGGAATACTTTCCACCCGCTGGGAAGTACCGGTACACATGTGCATCCACAAGACAAACTATGGCCTATGGCGCTAACCTACCCAAGCCTCAAGGTGCGCCTAATGTGTTTATCCCTCCCTTCCGAATCAAACCCGGCCGACCGTCCTTCTCGGACCGTCCTACCTCCCTATGCCCGCTCGGCCTCGGATTCGGGGTCCGGGTGGGTATATAGGTGGGATGACGCCTGAATTGGTCAGTCGATCGAGGTTTGCATAGAGGAAGGGAGGTGCCTCCAGATCTCTCAGATCTATCAGAGAGAGAGAGATCTGGAGGCACCTCCCTTCCTCTATGCAAACCTCGATCGACTGACCAATTCAGGCGTCATCCCACCTATATACCCACCCGGACCCCGAATCCGAGGCCGAGCGGGCATAGGGAGGTAGGACGGTCCGAGAAGGACGGTCGGCCGGGTTTGATTCGGAAGGGACATACCTCCAGGTCACGTTGCGTGACAGTTCTTTTATTAGAGACATATAAAGATTTAATACATTGTCATTGTTGAAAACAACTCCCCGTCCTTTTATAAAACTATATAATACAGCAGTGTTATCAATAAATACATTAATGGCTGTGTCCGGTTCCGCGATACTTATAGCGTGGTGCGCCGCCATGATGGCTGCTAAGGCTTCGGCGGTCACTATGGGTACTTCCTCTTCTAGGGCCCATATCTCTGTGGTTGATAACATGGGAATTGTCCATGCCACTTGCCATGGCGTGGCATCACTGAAAACGTCCATTATATACTTGTAGTTCACAAACTCCCGTGGCTGATGCCAGGTTCCGTCATCCCATCGAAGGAGGAATTGACCGGTATCAATACGATCAACCTATTATACTAAGAGCCCTGAGAGGCTTGGCGGACCGAGGAGGCCTATATAGTATTGGCACTTTTCATGGAAAAATGTGAAAAATTAAAATTTCTAATAATGAAATAAATGCCTTCTATACACCTCAAACATTCACTCTAAAATGGAAGATTGTTGTTTTTCGCAATATTTTTGGAAATTTGGGCTCTTTTACTAACATTAACACTTGCGCTAAGGCATCTTTTATGCTCATTTCTTGTCTTTAATGATTTATTCTGGGTTTTATTTTGTTTATTTGATGAAAATGAACAACAATACACACCATGGAAACATTTTTGTTTGATTCGTGTCGAGTGAGATTTTCACCTAGAACCCAAAGGGGGAGGTATTGGCACTTTTCATGGAAAAATGTGAAAAATTAAAATTTCTAAAAATGAAATAAATGCCTTCTATACACCTCAAACATTCACTCTATAATGGAAGATTGTTGTTTTTCGCAATATTTTTGGAAATTTGGGCTCTTTTACTAACATTAACACTTTCGCTGAGGCATCTTTTATGCTCATTTCTTGTCTTTAATGATTTATTCTGGGTTTTAATTTGTTTATTTGATGAAAATGAACAACAATACACACCATGGAAACATTTTTGTTTGATTTGTGTCGAGTGAGAATTTCACTTAGAACCCAAAGGGGGGGGTATTGGCACTTTTCATGGAAAAATGTGAAAAATTAAAATTTCTAAAAATGAAATAAATGCCTTCTATACACCTCAACCCTTCACTCTATAATGGAAGATTGTTGTTTTTCGCAATATTTTTGGAAATTTGGGCTCTTTTACTAACATTAACACTTGCGCTGAGGCATCTTTTATGCTCATTTCTTGTCTTTAATGATTTATTCTGGGTTTTATTTTGTTTATTTGATGAAAATGAACAACAATACACACCATGGAAACATTTTTGTTTGATTCGTGTCGAGTGAGATTTTCACCTAGAACCCAAGGGGGGGGGTATTGGCACTTTTCATGGAAAAATGTGAAAAATTAAAATTTCTAAAAATGAAATAAATGCCTTCTATACACCTCAAACATTCACTCTATAATGGAAGATTGTTGTTTTTCGCAATATTTTTGGAAATTTGGGCTCTTTTACTAACATTAAAACTTGCGCTGAGGCATCTTTTATGCTCATTTCTTGTCTTTAATGATTTATTCTGGGTTTTATTTTGTTTATTTGATGAAAATGAACAACAATACACACCATGGAAACATTTTTGTTTGATTCGTGTCGAGTGAGATTTTCACCTAGAACCCAAAGGGGGGGGTATTGGCACTTTTCATGGAAAAATGTGAAAAATTAAAATTTCTAAAAATGAAATAAATGCCTTCTATACACCTCAAACATTCACTCTATAATTGCAGATTTATATTTTTCGCAATATTTTTGGAAATTTGGGCTCTTTTACTAACATTAACACTTTCGCTGAGGCATCTTTTATGCTCATTTCTTGTCTTTAATGATTTATTCTGGGTTTTAATTTGTTTATTTGATGAAAATGAACAACAATACACACCATGGAAACATTTTTGTTTGATTTGTGTCGAGTGAGAATTTCACTTAGAACCCAAAGGGGGGGGTAATTGGCACTTTTCATGGAAAAATGTGAAAAATTAAAATTTCTAATAAAGAAATAAATGCCTTCTATACACCTCAAACATTCACTCTTAAATGGAAGAATGTTGTTTTTCGCAATATTTTTGGAAATTTGGGCTCTTTTACTAACATTAACACTTGCGCTGAGGCATCTTTTATGCTCATTTCTTGTCTTTAATGATTTATTCTGGGTTTTATTTTGTTTATTTGATGAAAATGAACAACAATACACACCATTGAAACATTTTTGTTTCATTCGTGTCGAGTGAGATTTTCACCTATAACCCAAAGGGGGGGGTATTGGCACTTTTCATGGAAAAAGGGGAAAAATTAAAATTTCTAAAAATGAAATAAATGCCTTCTATACACCTCAAACATTCACTCTTTAATGGAAGATTGTTGTTTTTCGCAATATTTTTGGAAATTTGGGCTCTTTTACTAACATTAACACTTGCGCTGAGGCATCTTTTATGCTCATTTCTTGTCTTTAATGATTTATTCTGGGTTTTATTTTCTTAATTTGATGAAAATGAACAACAATACACACCATGGAAACATTTTTCTTTGATTTGCGTCGAGTGAGAATTTCACTTAGAACCCAAAGGGGGGGGTATTGGCACTTTTCATGGAAAAATGTGAAAAATTAAAATTTCTAAAAATGAAATAAATGCCTTCTATACACCTCAACCGTTCACTCTATAATATAAGATTGTTGTTTTTCGCAATGTTTTTGGAAATTTGGGCTCTTTTACTAACATTAACACTTGCGCTAAGGCATCTTTTATGCTCATTTCTTGTCTATAATGATTTATTCTGGGTTTTATTTTGTTTATTTGATGAAAATGAACAACAATACACACCATGGAACATTTTTGTTTGATTCGTGTCGAGTGAGATTTTCACCTAGAACCCAAGGGGGGGGGGGGTATTGGCACTTTTTATGGAAAAATGTGAAAAATTAAAATTTCTAATAATGAAATAAATGCCTTCTATACACCTCAAACATTCACTCTAAAATGGAAGATTGTTGTTTTTCGCAATTTTTTGGGAAATTTGGGCTCTTTTACTAACATTAACACTTGCGCTGAGGCATCTTTTATGCTCATTTCTTGTCTTTAATGATTTATTCTGGGTTTTATTTTGTTTATTTGAAGAAAATGAACAACAATACACACCATGGAAACATTTTTGTTTGATTCGTGTCCAGTGAGATTTTCAGCTAGAACCCAAAGGGGGGGGTATTGGCTCTTTTCATGGAAAAATGTGAAAAATTAAAATTTCTAAAAATGAATTAAAATCCTTCTATACACCTCAAACATTCACTCTATAATGGAAGATTGTTGTTTTTCGCAATATTTTTGGAAATTTGGGCTCTTTTACTAACATTAAAACTTGCGCTGAGGCATCTTTTATGCTCATTTCTTGTCTTTAATGATTTATTCTGGGTTTTATTTAATTTATTTGATGAAAATGAACAACAATACACAACATGGAAACATTTTTGTTTGATTCGTGTCGAGTGAGATTTTCACCTAGAACCCAAGGGGGGGGGGGTATTGGCACTTTTCATGGAAAAATGTGAAAAATTAAAATTTCTAAAAATGAAATAAATGCCTTCTATACACCTCAAACATTCACTCTATAATGGAAGATTGTTGTTTTTCGCAATATTTTTGGAAATTTGGGCTCTTTTACTAACATTAACACTTGCGCTGAGGCATCTTTAATGCTCATTTCTTGTCTGTAATGATTTATTCTGGGTTTTATTTTGTTTATTTGATGAAAATGAACAACAATACACACCATGGAAACATTTTTGTTTGATTCGTGTCGAGTGAGATTTTCACCTAGAACCCAAAGGGGGGGGTATTGGCACTTTTCATGGAAAAATGTGAAAAATTAAAATTTCTAAAAATGAAATAAATGCCTTCTATACACCTCAAACATTCACTCTATAATGGAAGATTGTTGTTTTTCGCAATATTTTTGGAAATTTGGGCTCTTTTACTCACATTAACACTTTCGCTGAGGCATCTTTTATGCTCATTTCTAATCTTTAATGATTTATTCTGGGTTTTAATTTGTTTATTTGATGAAAATGAACAACAATACACACCATGGAAACATTTTTGTTTGATTTGTGTCGAGTGAGAATTTCACTTAGAACCCAAAGGGGGGGGTATTGGCACTTTTCATGGAAAAATGTGAAAAATTAAAATTTCTAATAATGAAATAAATGCCTTCTATACACCTCAAACATTCACTCTAAAATGGAAGATTGTTGTTTTTCGCAATATTTTTGGGAATTTGGGCTCTTTTACTAACATTAACACTTGCGCTGAGGCATCTTTTATGTTCATTTCTTGTCTTCTAATGATTTATTCTGGGTTTTATTTTGTTTATTTGATGAAAATGAACAACAATACACACCATGGAAACATTTTTGTTTGATTTGTGTCGAGTGAGAATTTCACTTAGAACCCAAAGGGGGGGGTATTGGCACTTTTCATGGAAAAATGTGAAAAATTAAAATTTCTAAAAATGAAATAAATGCCTTCTATACACCTCAAACATTCACTCTTTAATGGAAGATTGTTGTTTTTCGCAATATTTTTGGAAATTTGTGCTCTTTTACTAACATTAACACTTGCGCTGAGGCATCTTTTATGCTCATTTCTTGTCTTTAATGATTTATTCTGGGTTTTATTTTCTTTATTTGATGAAAATGAACAACAATACACACCATGGAAACATTTTCCTTTGATTTGCGTCGAGTGAGATTTTCACCTAGACCCCAAAGGGTGGGGTATTGGCACTTTTCATGTAAAAATGTGAAAAACTAAAATTTCTAAAAATGAAATAAATGCCTTCTATACACCTCAAACATTCACTCTATAATGGAAGATTGTTGTTTTTCGCAATATTTTTGGAAATTTGGGCTCTTTTACTAACATTAACACCTGCGCTGAGGCATCTTTTATGCTCATTTCTTGTCTTCTAATGATTTATTCTGGGTTTTATTTTGTTTATTTGATGAAAATGAACAACAATACACACCATGGAAACATTTTTGTTTGATTTGTGTCGAGTGAGAATTTCACTTAGAACCCAAAGGGGCATTGGCACTTTTCATGGAAAAATGTGAAAAATTAAAATTTCTAAAAATGAAATAAATGCCTTCTATACACCTCAAACGTTCACTCTATAATATAAGATTGTTGTTTTTCGCAATATTTTTGGAAATTTGGGCTCTTTTACTAACATTAACACTTGCGCTGAGGCATCTTTTATGCTCATTTCTTGTCTTCTAATGATTTATCCTGGGTTTTATTTTGTGTATTTGATGAAAATGAACAACAATCCACACCATGGAAACATTTTTGTTTGATTTGTGTCGAGTGAGAATTTCACTTAGAACCCAAAGGGGGGGGTATTGGCACTTTTCATGGAAAAATGTGAAAAATTAAAATTTCTAAAAATGAAATAAATGCCTTCTTTACACCTCAAACATTCACTCTATAATGGAAGGTTGTTGTTTTTCGCAATATTTTTGGAAATTTGGGCTCTTTTACTAACATTAACACTTGCGCTGAGGCATCTTTTATGCTCATTTCTTGTCTTTTATGATTTATTCTGGGTTTTATTTTGTTTATTTGATGAAAATGAACAACAATACACACCATGGAAACATTTTTGTTTGATTCGGGTCGAGTGAGATTTTCACCTAGAACCCAAAGGGGGGGGGTATTGGCACTTTTCATGGAAAAATGTGAAAAATTAAAATTTCTAAAAATGAAATAAATGCCTTCTATACACCTCAAACATTCACTCTTTAATGGAAGATTGTTGTTTTTCGCAATATTTTTGGAAATTTGTGCTCTTTTACTAACATTTACACTTGCGCTGAGGCATCTTTTATGCTCATTTCTTGTCTTTAATGATTTATTCTGGCTTTTATTTTCTTTATTTGATGAAAATGAACAACAATACACACCATGGAAACATTTTTTTTTTGATTTGCGTCGAGTGAGATTTTCACCTAGACCCCAAAGGGTGGGGTATTGGCACTTTTTATGTAAAAATGTGAAAAATTAAAATTTCTAAAAATGAAATAAATGCCTTCTATACACCTCAAACATTCACTCTATAATGGAAGATTGTTGTTTTTCGCAATATTTTTGGAAATTTGGGCTCTTTTACTAACATTAACACTTGCGCTGAGGCATCTTTTATGCTCATTTCTTGTCTTTAATGATTTATTCTGGGTTTTATTTTGTTTATTTGATGAAAATGAACAACAATACACACCATGGAAACATTTTTGTTTGATTCGTGTCGAGTGAGATTTTCACCTAGAACCCAAAGGGGGGGGTATTGGCACTTTTCATGGAAAAATGTGAAAAATTAAAATTTCTAAAAATGAAATAAATGCCTTCTATACACCTCAAACTTTCACTCTATAATGGAAGATTGTTGTTTTTCGCAATATTTTTGGAAATTTGGGCTCTTTTACTAACATTAACACTTTCGCTGAGGCATCTTTTATGCTCATTTCTTGTCTTTAATGATTTATTCTGGGTTTTATTTTCTTAATTTGATGAAAATGAACAACAATACACACCATGGAAACATTTTTCTTTGATTTGCGTCGAGTGAGAATTTCACTTAGAACCCAAAGGGGGGGGTATTGGCACTTTTCATGGAAAAATGTGAAAAATTAAAATTTCTAAAAATGAAATAAATGCCTTCTATACACCTCAACCGTTCACTCTATAATATAAGATTGTTGTTTTTCGCAATGTTTTTGGAAATTTGGGCTCTTTTACTAACATTAACACTTGCGCTAAGGCATCTTTTATGCTCATTTCTTGTCTATAATGATTTATTCTGGGTTTTATTTTGTTTATTTGATGAAAATGAACAACAATACACACCATGGAACATTTTTGTTTAATTCGTGTCGAGTGAGATTTTCACCTAGAACCCAAGGGGGGGGGGTATTGGCACTTTTTATGGAAAAATGTGAAAAATTAAAATTTCTAATAATGAAATAAATGCCTTCTATACACCTCAAACATTCACTCTAAAATGGAAGATTGTTGTTTTTCGCAATTTTTTGGGAAATTTGGGCTCTTTTACTAACATTAACACTTGCGCTGAGGCATCTTTTATGCTCATTTCTTGTCTTTAATGATTTATTCTGGGTTTTATTTTGTTTATTTGAAGAAAATGAACAACAATACACACCATGGAAACATTTTTGTTTGATTCGTGTCGAGTGAGATTTTCAGCTAGAACCCAAAGGGGGGGGTATTGGCTCTTTTCATGGAAAAATGTGAAAAATTAAAATTTCTAAAAATGAATTAAATGCCTTCTATACACCTCAAACATTCACTCTATAATGGAAGATTGTTGTTTTTCGCAATATTTTTGGAAATTTGGGCTCTTTTACTAACATTAAAACTTGCGCTGAGGCATCTTTTATGCTCATTTCTTGTCTTTAATGATTTATTCTGGGTTTTATTTAATTTATTTGATGAAAATGAACAACAATACACAACATGGAAACATTTTTGTTTGATTCGTGCCGAGTGAGATTTTCACCTAGAACCCAAGGGGGGGGGTATTGGCACTTTTCATGGAAAAATGTGAAAAATTAAAATTTCTAAAAATGAAATAAATGCCTTCTATACACCTCAAACATTCACTCTATAATGGAAGATTGTTGTTTTTCGCAATATTTTTGGAAATTTGGGCTCTTTTACTAACATTAACACTTTCGCTGAGGCATCTTTTATGCTCATTTCTTGTCTTTAATGATTTATTCTGGGTTTTAATTTGTTTATTTGATGAAAATGAACAACAATACACACCATGGAAACATTTTTGTTTGATTTGTGTCGAGTGAGAATTTCACTTAGAACCCAAAGGGGGGGGTATTGGCACTTTTCATGGAAAAATGTGAAAAATTAAAATTTCTAATAATGAAATAAATGCCTTCTATACACCTCAAACATTCACTCTAAAATGGAAGATTGTTGTTTTTCGCAATATTTTTGGAAATTTGGGCTCTTTTACTAACATTAACACCTGCGCTGAGGCATCTTTTATGCTCATTTCTTGTCTTCTAATGATTTATTCTGGGTTTTATTTTGTTTATTTGATGAAAATGAACAACAATACACACCATGGAAACATTTTTGTTTGATTTGTGTCGAGTGAGAATTTCACTTAGAACCCAAAGGGGCATTGGCACTTTTCATGGAAAAATGTGAAAAATTAAAATTTCTAAAAATGAAATAAATGCCTTCTATACACCTCAAACGTTCACTCTATAATATAAGATTGTTGTTTTTCGCAATATTTTTGGAAATTTGGGCTCTTTTACTAACATTAACACTTGCGCTAAGGCATCTTTTATGCTCATTTCTTGTTTTTAATGATTTATTCTGGGTTTTATTTTGTTTATTTGATGAAAATGAACAACAATACACACCATGGAAACATTTTTGTTTGATTCGGTTCGAGTGAGATTTTCACCTAGAACCCAAAGGGGGGGGTATTGGAACTTTTCATGGAAAAATGTGAAAAATTAAAATTTCTAATAATGAAATAAATGCCTTCTACACACCTCAAACATTCACTCTCAAATTGAAGATTGTTGTTTTTCGCAATATTTTTGGAAATTTGGGCTCTTTTACTAACATTAACACTTGCGCTGAGGCATCTTTTATGCTCATTTCTTGTCTTTTATGATTTATTCTGGGTTTTATTTTGTTTATTTGATGAAAATGAACAACAATACACATCATGGAAACATTTTTGTTTGATTCGGGTCGAGTGAGATTTTCACCTAGAACCCAAAGGGGGGGGGGTATTGGCACTTTTCATGGAAAAATGTGAAAAATTAAAATTTCTAAAAATGAAATAAATGCCTTCTATACACCTCAAACATTCACTCTTTAATGGAAGATTGTTGTTTTTCGCAATATTTTTGGAAATTTGTGCTCTTTTACTAACATTTACACTTGCGCTGAGGCATCTTTTATGCTCATTTCTTGTCTTTAATGATTTATTCTGGCTTTTATTTTCTTTATTTGATGAAAATGAACAACAATACACACCATGGAAACATTTTTTTTTTGATTTGCGTCGAGTGAGATTTTCACCTAGACCCCAAAGGGTGGGGTATTGGAACTTTTCATGGAAAAATGTGAAAAATTAAAATTTCTAATAATGAAATAAATGCCTTCTACACACCTCAAACATTCACTCTAAAATGGAAGATTGTTGTTTTTCGCAATATTTTTGGAAATTTGGGCTCTTTTACTAACATTAATATTGCGCTGAGGCATCTTTTATGCTCATTTCTTGTCTTTTATGATTTATTCTGGGTTTTATTTTGTTTATTTGATGAAAATGAACAACAATACACACCATGGAAACATTTTTGTTTGATTTGGGTCGAGTGAGATTTTCATCTAGAACCCAAAGGGGGGGGGTATTGGCACTTTTCATGGAAAAATGTGAAAAATTAAAATTTCTAAAAATGAAATAAATGCCTTCTATACACCTCAAACATTCACTCTTTAATGGAAGATTGTTGTTTTTCGCAATATTTTTGGAAATTTGTGCTCTTTTACTAACATTTACACTTGCGCTGAGGCATCTTTTATGCTCATTTCTTGTCTTTAATGATTTATTCTGTCTTTTATTTTCTTTATTTGATGAAAATGAACAACAATACACACCATGGAAACATTTTTTTTTTGATTTGCGTCGAGTGAGATTTTCACCTAGACCCCAAAGGGTGGGGTATTGGCACTTTTTATGTAAAAATGTGAAAAATTAAAATTTCTAAAAATGAAATAAATGCCTTCTATACACCTCAAACATTCACTCTATAATGGAAGATTGTTGATTTTCGCAATATTTTTGGAAATTTGGGCTCTTTTACTAACATTAACACTTGCGCTGAGGCATCTTTTATGCTCATTTCTTGTCTCTAATGATTTATTCTGGGTTTTATTTTGTTTATTTGATGAAAATGAACAACAATACACACCATGGAAACATTTTTGTTTGATTCGTGTCGAGTGAGATTTTCACCTAGAACCCAAAGGGGGGGGTATTGGCACTTTTCATGGAAAAATGTGAAAAATTAAAATTTCTAAAAATGAAATAAATGCCTTCTATACACCTCAAACATTCACTCTATAATGGAAGATTGTTGTTTTTCGCAATATTTTTGGAAATTTGGGCTCTTTTACTAACATTAACACTTTCGCTGAGGCATCTTTTATGCTCATTTCTTGTCTTTAATGATTTATTCTGGGTTTTAATTTGTTTATTTGATGAAAATGAACAACAATACACACCATGGAAACATTTTTGTTTGATTTGTGACGAGTGAGAATTTCACTTAGAACCCAAAGGGGGGGGTATTGGCACTTTTCATGGAAAAATGTGAAAAATTAAAATTTCTAATAATGAAATAAATGCCTTCTATACACCTCAAACATTCACTCTAAAATGGAAGATTGTTGTTTTTCGCAATATTTTTGGAAATTTGGGCTCTTTTACTAACATTAACACTTGCGCTGAGGCATCTTTTATGCTCATTTCTTGTCTTTAATGATTTATTCTGGGTTTTATTTTGTTTATTTGATGAAAATGAACAACAATACACACCATGGAAACATTTTTGTTTGATTCGTGTCGAGTGAGATTTTCACCTAGAACCCAAAGCGGGGGGGCACTTTTCATGGAAAAATGTGAAAAATTAAAATTTCTAAAAATGAAATAAATGCCTTCTATACACCTCAAACATTCACTCTTTAATGGAAGATTGTTGTTTTTCGCAATATTTTTGGAAATTTGTGCTCTTTTACTAACATTAACACTTGCGCTGAGTCATTTTTTATGCTCATGTCTTGTCTTTAATGATTCATTCTGGGTTTTATTTTCTTTATTTGATGAAAATGAACAACAATACACACCATGGAAACATTTTTCTTTGATTTGCGTCGAGTGAGATATTCACCTAGACCCCAAAGGGTGGGGTATTGGCACTTTTCATGTAAAAATGTGAAAAATTAAAATTTCTAAAAATGAAATAAATGCCTTCTATACACCTCAAACATTCACTCTATAATGGAAGATTGGGTTTTTTCGCAATATTTTTGGAAATTTGGGCTCTTTTACTAACATTAACACTTGCGCTGAGGCATCTTTTATGCTAATTTCTTGTCTTTAATGATTTATTCTGGGTTTTATTTTGTTTATTTGAAGAAAATGAACAACAATACACACCATGGAAACATTTTTGTTTGATTGGTGTCGAGTGAGATTTTCACCTAGACCCCAAAGGGGGGGGTATTGGCACTTTTCATGGAAAAATGTGAAAAATTAAAATTTCTAAAAATGAAATAAATGCCTTCTATACACCTCAAACATTCACTCTATAATGGAAGATTGTTGTTTTTCGCAATATTTTTGGAAATTTGGGCTCTTTTACTAACATTAAAACTTGCGCTGAGGCATCTTTTATGCTCATTTCTTGTCTTTAATGATTTATTCTGGGTTTTATTTTGTTTATTTGATGAAAATGAACAACAATACACACCATGGCAACATTTTTGTTTGATTCGTGTCGAGTGAGATTTTAACCTAGAACCCAAGGGGGGGAGTATTGGCACTTTTCATGGAAAAATGTGAAAAATTAAAATTTCTAAAAATGAAATAAATGCCTTCTATACACCTCAAACATTCACTCTATAATGGAAGATTGTTGTTTTTTGCAATATTTTTGGAAATTTGGGCTCTTTTACTAACATTAACACTTTCGCTGAGGCATCTTTTATGCTCATTTCTTGTCTTTAATCATTTATTCTGGGTTTTAATTTGTTTATTTGATGAAAATGAACAACAATACACACCATGGAAACATTTTTGTTTGATTTGTGTTGAGTGAGAATTTCACTTAGAACCCAAAGGGGGGGGGGTATTGGCACTTTTCATGGAAAAATGTGAAAAATTAAAATTTCTAATAATGAAATAAATGCCTTCTATACACCTCAAACATTCACTCTAAAATGGAAGATTGTTGTTTTTCGCAATATTTTTGGAAATTTGGGCTCTTTTACTAACATTAACACTTGCGCTGAGGCATCTTTTATGCTCATTTCTTGTCTTTAATGATTTATTCTGGGTTTTATTTTGTTTATTTGATGAAAATGAACAACAATACACACCATGGAAACATTTTTGTTTGATTCGTGTCGAGTGAGATTTTCACCTAGAACCCAAAGGGGGGGGTATTGGCACTTTTCATGGAAAAATGTGAAAAATTAAAATTTCTAAAAATGAAATAAATGCCTTCTATACACCTCAAACAATCACTCTTTAATGGAAGATTGTTGTTTTTCGCAATATTTTTGGAAATTTGTGCTCTTTTACTAACATTAACACTTGCGCTGAGGCATCTTTTATGCTCATTTCTTGTCTTTAATGATTTATTCTGGGTTTTATTTTCTTTATTTGATGAAAATGAACAACAATACACACCATGGAAACATTTTTCTTTGATTTGCGTCGAGTGAGATTTTCACCTAGACCCCAAAGGGTGGGGTATTGGCACTTTTCATGTAAAAATGTGAAAAATTAAAATTTCTAAAAATGAAATAAATGCCTTCTATACACCTCAAACATTCACTCTAAAATGGAAGATTGTTGTTTTTCTCAATATTTTTGGAAATTTGGGCTCTTTTACTAACATTAACACTTGCGCTGAGGTATCTTTTATGCTCATTTCTTGTCTTTAATGATTTATTCTGGGTTTTATTTTGTTTATTTGATGAAAATGAACAAGAATACACACCATCGAAACATTTTTTTTGAATCGTGTCGAGTGAGATTTTTACCTAGAACCCAAAAGGGGGGGTATTGGCACTTTTCATGGAAAAATGTGAAAAATTAAAATTTCTAAAAATGAAATAAATGCCTTCTATACACCTCAAACATTCACTCTATAACGGAAGATTGTTGTTTTTCGCAATATTTTTGGAAATTTGGGCTCTTTTACTAACATTAATACTAGCGCTGAGGCATCTTTTATGCTCATTTCTTGTCTTTAATGATTTATTCTGGGTTTTATTTTGTTTATTTGATGAAAATGAACAACAATACACACCATGGAAACATTTTTGTTTGATTCGTGTCGAGTGAGATTTTCACCTAGAACCCAAAGGGGGGGGTATTGGCACTTTTCATGGAAAAATGTGAAAAATTAAAATTTCTAAAAATGAAATAAATGCCTTCTATACACCTCAAACATTCACTCTATAATGGAAGATTGTTGTTTTTCGCAATATTTTTGGAAATTTGGGCTCTTTTACTAACATTAACACTTGCGCTGAGGCATCTTTTATGCTAATTTCTTGTCTTTAATGATTTATTCTGGGTTTTATTTTGTTTATTTGAAGAAAATGAACAACAATACACACCATGGAAACATTTTTGTTTGATTCGTGTCGAGTGAGATTTTCACCTAGACCCTAAAGGGGGGGGTATTGGCACTTTTCATGGAAAAATGTGAAAAATTAAAATTTCTAAAAATGAAATAAATGCCTTCTATACACCTCAAACATTCACTCTATAATGGAAGATTGTTGTTTTTCGCAATATTTTTGGAAATTTGGGCTCTTTTACTAACATTAAAACTTGCGCTGAGGCATCTTTTATGCTCATTTCTTGTCTTTAATGATTTATTCTGGGTTTTATTTTGTTTATTTGATGAAAATGAACAACAATACACACCATGGCAACATTTTTGTTTGATTCGTGTCGAGTGAGATTTTAACCTAGAACCCAAGGGGGGGGATATTGGCACTTTTCATGGAAAAATGTGAAAAAATAAAATTTCTAAAAATGAAATAAATGCCTTCTATACACCTCAAACATTCACTCTATAATGGAAGATTGTTGTTTTTCGCAATATTTTTGGAAATTTGGGCTCTTTTACTAACATTAACACTTGCGCTGAGGCATCTTTTATGCTCATTTCTTGTCTTTAATGATTTATTCTGAGTTTTATTTTGTTTACTTGATGAAAATGAACAACAATACACACCATGGAAACATTTTTGTTTGATTCGTGTCGAGTGAGATTTTCACCTAGAACCCAAAGGGGGGAGTATTGGCACTTTTCATGGAAAAATGTGAAAAATTAAAATTTCTAAAAATGAAATAAATGCCTTCTATACACCTCAAACATTCACTCTATAATGGAAGATTGTTGTTTTTTGCAATTTTTTTGGAAATTTGGGCTCTTTTACTAACATTAACACTTTCGCTGAGGCATCTTTTATGCTCATTTCTTGTCTTTAATAATTTATTCTGGGTTTTAATTTGTTTATTTGATGAAAATGAACAACAATACACACCATGGAAACATTTTTGTTTGATTTGTGTCGAGTGAGAATTTCACTTAGAACCCAAAGGGGGGGGTATTGGCACTTTTCATGGAAAAATGTGAAAAATTAAAATTTCTAATAATGAAATAAATGCCTTCTATACACCTCAAACATTCACTCTAAAATGGAAGATTGTTGTTTTTCGCAATATTTTTGGAAATTTGGGCTCTTTTACTAACATTAACACTTGCGCTGAGGCATCTTTAATGCTCATTTCTTGTCTTTAATGATTTATTCTGGGTTTTATTTTGTTTATTTGATGAAAATGAACAACAATACACACCATGGAAACATTTTTGTTTGATTCGTGTCGAGTGAGATTTTCACCTAGAACCCAAAGGGGCGGGTATTGGCACTTTTCATGGAAAAATGTGAAAAATTAAAATTTCTAAAAATGAAATAAATGCCTTCTATACACCTCAAACATTCACTCTTTAATGGAAGATTGTTGTTTTTCGCAATATTTTTGGAAATTTGTGCTCTTTTACTAACATTAACACTTGCGCTGAGGCATCTTTTATGCTCATTTCTTGTCTTTAATGATTTATTCTGGGTTTTATTTTCTTTATTTGATGAAAATGAACAACAATACACACCATGGAAACATTTTTCTTTGATTTGCGTCGAGTGAGATTTTCACCTAGACCCCAAAGGGTGGGGTATTGGCACTTTTCATGTAAAAATGTAAAAAATTAAAATTTCTAAAAATGAAATAAATGCCTTCTATACACCTCAAACATTCACTCTATAATGGAAGATTGTTGTTTTTCGCAATATTTTTGGAAATTTTGGCTCTTTTACTAACATTTACACTTTCGCTGAGGCATCTTTTATGCTCATTTCTTGTCTTTAATGATTTATTCTGGGTTTTAATTTGTTTATTTGATGAAAATGAACAACAATACACACCATGGAAACATTTTTGTTTGATTTGTGTCGAGTGAGAATTTCACTTAGAACCCAAAGGGGGGGGTATTGGCACTTTTCATGGAAAAATGTGAAAAATTAAAATTTCTAATAATGAAATAAATGCCTTCTATACACCTCAAACATTCACTCTATAATGGAAGATTGTTGTTTTTCGCAATATTTTTGGAAATTTGGGCTCTTTTACTAACAGTAACACTTGCGCTGAGGCATCTTTTATGCTCATTTCTTGTATTTAATGATTTATTCTGGGTTTTATTTTGTTTATTTGATGAAAATGAACAACAATACACACCATGGAAACATTTTTGTTTGGTTCGTGTCGAGTGAGATTTTCACCTAGAAGCCAAAGGTATTGGCACTTTTCATGGAAAAATGTGAAAAATTAAAATTTCTAAAAATGAAATAAATGCCTTCTATACACCTCAAACATTCACTCTATAATGGAAGATTGTTGTTTTTCGCAATATTTTTGGAAATTTGGGCTCTTTTACTAACATTAACACTTGCGCTGAGGTATCTTTTATGCTCATTTCTTGTCTTTAATGATTTATTCTGGGTTTTATTTTGTTTATTTGATGAAAATGAACAACAATACACACCATGGAAACATTTTTGTTTGATTCGTGTCGAGTGAGATTTTCACCTAGAACCCAAAAGGGGGGGTTTTGGCACTTTTCATGGAAAAATGTGAAAAATTAAAATTTCTAAAAATGAAATAAATGCCTTCTATACACCTCAAACATTCACTCTATAATGGAAGATTGTTGTCTTTCGCAATATTTTTGGAAATTTGGGCTCTTTTACTAACATTAACACTTGCGCTGAGGCATCTTTTATGCTCATTTCTTGTCTTCTAATGATTTATTCTGGGTTTTATTTTGTTTATTTGATGAAAATGAACAACAATACACACCATGGAAACATTTTTGTTTGATTCGTGTCGAGAGAGATTTTCACCTAGAACCCAAAGGGGGGGTATTGGCACTTTTCATGAAAAAATGTGAAAAATTAAAATTTTTAAAAATGAAATAAATGCCTTCTATACACCTCAAACATTCACTCTATAATGAAAGACTGTTGTTTTTCGCAATATTTTTGGAAATTTGGGCTCTTTTACTAACATTAACACTACGCTGAGGCATCTTTAATGCTCATTTCTTGTCTTTTATGATTTATTCTGGGTTTTATTTTGTTTATTTGATGAAATTTATATGTTTATTTGAAGAAAATGAACAACAATACACACCATGTAAACATTTTTGTTTGATTCGTGTCGAGTGAGATTTTCACCTAGAACCCAAAGGGGGGGGGGTATTGGCACTTTTCATGGAAAAATGTGAAAAATTAAAATTTCTAAAAATGAATTAAATGCCTTCTATACACCTCATACATTCACTCTATAATGGAAGATTGTTGTTTTTCGCAATATTTTTGGAAATTTTGGCTCTTTTACTAACATTAACACTTGCGCTGAGGCATCTTTTATGCTCATTTCTTGTCTTTAATGATTTATTCTGGGTTTTAATTTGTTTATTTGATGAAAATGAACAACAATACACACCATGGAAACATTTTTGTTTGATTTGTGTCGAGTGAGAATTTCACTTAGAACCCAAAGGGGGGGGTATTGGCACTTTTCATGGAGAAATGTGAAAAATTAAAATTTCTAAAAATGAAATAAATGTCTTCTATACACCTCAAACATTCACTCTAAAATGGAAGATTGTTGTTTTTCGCAATATTTTTGGAAATTTGGGCTCTTTTACTAACATTATTACTTGCCCTGAGGCATCTTTTATGCTCATTTCTTGTCTTTAATGATTTATTCTGGGTTTTATTTTGTTTATTTGATGAAAATGAACAACAATACACACCATGGAAACATTTTTGTTTGATTCGTGTCGAGTGAGATTTTCACCTAGAACCCAAAGGGGGGGGTATTGGCACTTTTCATGGAAAAATGTGAAAAATTAAAATTTCTAAAAATGAAATAAATGCCTTCTATACACCTCAAACAATCACTCTTTAATGGAAGATTGTTGTTTTTCGCAATATTTTTGGAAATTTGTGCTCTTTTACTAACATTAACACTTGCGCTGAGGCATCTTTTATGCTCATTTCTTGTCTTTAATGATTTATTCTGGGTTTTATTTTCTTTATTTGATGAAAATGAACAACAATACACACCATGGAAACATTTTTCTTTGATTTGCGTCGAGTGAGATTTTCACCTAGACCCCAAAGGGTGGGGTATTGGCACTTTTCATGTAAAAATGTGAAAAATTAAAATTTCTAAAAATGAAATAAATGCCTTCTATACACCTCAAACATTCACTCTAAAATGGAAGATTGTTGTTTTTCTCAATATTTTTGGAAATTTGGGCTCTTTTACTAACATTAACACTTGCGCTGAGGTATCTTTTATGCTCATTTCTTGTCTTTAATGATTTATTCTGGGTTTTATTTTGTTTATTTGATGAAAATGAACAAGAATACACACCATCGAAACATTTTTTTTGAATCGTGTCGAGTGAGATTTTTACCTAGAACCCAAAAGGGGGGGTATTGGCACTTTTCATGGAAAAATGTGAAAAATTAAAATTTCTAAAAATGAAATAAATGCCTTCTATACACCTCAAACATTCACTCTATAACGGAAGATTGTTGTTTTTCGCAATATTTTTGGAAATTTGGGCTCTTTTACTAACATTAATACTAGCGCTGAGGCATCTTTTATGCTCATTTCTTGTCTTTAATGATTTATTCTGGGTTTTATTTTGTTTATTTGATGAAAATGAACAACAATACACACCATGGAAACATTTTTGTTTGATTCGTGTCGAGTGAGATTTTCACCTAGAACCCAAAGGGGGGGGTATTGGCACTTTTCATGGAAAAATGTGAAAAATTAAAATTTCTAAAAATGAAATAAATGCCTTCTATACACCTCAAACATTCACTCTATAATGGAAGATTGTTGTTTTTCGCAATATTTTTGGAAATTTGGGCTCTTTTACTAACATTAACACTTGCGCTGAGGCATCTTTTATGCTAATTTCTTGTCTTTAATGATTTATTCTGGGTTTTATTTTGTTTATTTGAAGAAAATGAACAACAATACACACCATGGAAACATTTTTGTTTGATTCGTGTCGAGTGAGATTTTCACCTAGACCCTAAAGGGGGGGGTATTGGCACTTTTCATGGAAAAATGTGAAAAATTAAAATTTCTAAAAATGAAATAAATGCCTTCTATACACCTCAAACATTCACTCTATAATGGAAGATTGTTGTTTTTCGCAATATTTTTGGAAATTTGGGCTCTTTTACTAACATTAAAACTTGCGCTGAGGCATCTTTTATGCTCATTTCTTGTCTTTAATGATTTATTCTGGGTTTTATTTTGTTTATTTGATGAAAATGAACAACAATACACACCATGGCAACATTTTTGTTTGATTCGTGTCGAGTGAGATTTTAACCTAGAACCCAAGGGGGGGGATATTGGCACTTTTCATGGAAAAATGTGAAAAAATAAAATTTCTAAAAATGAAATAAATGCCTTCTATACACCTCAAACATTCACTCTATAATGGAAGATTGTTGTTTTTCGCAATATTTTTGGAAATTTGGGCTCTTTTACTAACATTAACACTTGCGCTGAGGCATCTTTTATGCTCATTTCTTGTCTTTAATGATTTATTCTGAGTTTTATTTTGTTTACTTGATGAAAATGAACAACAATACACACCATGGAAACATTTTTGTTTGATTCGTGTCGAGTGAGATTTTCACCTAGAACCCAAAGGGGGGAGTATTGGCACTTTTCATGGAAAAATGTGAAAAATTAAAATTTCTAAAAATGAAATAAATGCCTTCTATACACCTCAAACATTCACTCTATAATGGAAGATTGTTGTTTTTTGCAATTTTTTTGGAAATTTGGGCTCTTTTACTAACATTAACACTTTCGCTGAGGCATCTTTTATGCTCATTTCTTGTCTTTAATAATTTATTCTGGGTTTTAATTTGTTTATTTGATGAAAATGAACAACAATACACACCATGGAAACATTTTTGTTTGATTTGTGTCGAGTGAGAATTTCACTTAGAACCCAAAGGGGGGGGTATTGGCACTTTTCATGGAAAAATGTGAAAAATTAAAATTTCTAATAATGAAATAAATGCCTTCTATACACCTCAAACATTCACTCTAAAATGGAAGATTGTTGTTTTTCGCAATATTTTTGGAAATTTGGGCTCTTTTACTAACATTAACACTTGCGCTGAGGCATCTTTTATGCTCATTTCTTGTCTTTAATGATTTATTCTGGGTTTTATTTTGTTTATTTGATGAAAATGAACAACAATACACACCATGGAAACATTTTTGTTTGATTCGTGTCGAGTGAGATTTTCACCTAGAACCCAAAGGGGCGGGTATTGGCACTTTTCATGGAAAAATGTGAAAAATTAAAATTTCTAAAAATGAAATAAATGCCTTCTATACACCTCAAACATTCACTCTTTAATGGAAGATTGTTGTTTTTCGCAATATTTTTGGAAATTTGTGCTCTTTTACTAACATTAACACTTGCGCTGAGGCATCTTTTATGCTCATTTCTTGTCTTTAATGATTTATTCTGGGTTTTATTTTCTTTATTTGATGAAAATGAACAACAATACACACCATGGAAACATTTTTCTTTGATTTGCGTCGAGTGAGATTTTCACCTAGACCCCAAAGGGTGGGGTATTGGCACTTTTCATGTAAAAATGTGAAAAATTAAAATTTCTAAAAATGAAATAAATGCCTTCTATACACCTCAAACATTCACTCTATAATGGAAGATTGTTGTTTTTCGCAATATTTTTGGAAATTTTGGCTCTTTTACTAACATTTACACTTTCGCTGAGGCATCTTTTATGCTCATTTCTTGTCTTTAATGATTTATTCTGGGTTTTAATTTGTTTATTTGATGAAAATGAACAACAATACACACCATGGAAACATTTTTGTTTGATTTGTGTCGAGTGAGAATTTCACTTAGAACCCAAAGGGGGGGGTATTGGCACTTTTCATGGAAAAATGTGAAAAATTAAAATTTCTAATAATGAAATAAATGCCTTCTATACACCTCAAACATTCACTCTATAATGGAAGATTGTTGTTTTTCGCAATATTTTTGGAAATTTGGGCTCTTTTACTAACAGTAACACTTGCGCTGAGGCATCTTTTATGCTCATTTCTTGTATTTAATGATTTATTCTGGGTTTTATTTTGTTTATTTGATGAAAATGAACAACAATACACACCATGGAAACATTTTTGTTTGGTTCGTGTCGAGTGAGATTTTCACCTAGAAGCCAAAGGTATTGGCACTTTTCATGGAAAAATGTGAAAAATTAAAATTTCTAAAAATGAAATAAATGCCTTCTATACACCTCAAACATTCACTCTATAATGGAAGATTGTTGTTTTTCGCAATATTTTTGGAAATTTGGGCTCTTTTACTAACATTAACACTTGCGCTGAGGTATCTTTTATGCTCATTTCTTGTCTTTAATGATTTATTCTGGGTTTTATTTTGTTTATTTGATGAAAATGAACAACAATACACACCATGGAAACATTTTTGTTTGATTCGTGTCGAGTGAGATTTTCACCTAGAACCCAAAAGGGGGGGTTTTGGCACTTTTCATGGAAAAATGTGAAAAATTAAAATTTCTAAAAATGAAATAAATGCCTTCTATACACCTCAAACATTCACTCTATAATGGAAGATTGTTGTTTTTCGCAATATTTTTGGAAATTTGGGCTCTTTTACTAACATTAACACTTGCGCTGAGGCATCTTTTATGCTCATTTCTTGTCTTCTAATGATTTATTCTGGGTTTTATTTTGTTTATTTGATGAAAATGAACAACAATACACACCATGGAAACATTTTTGTTTGATTCGTGTCGAGAGAGATTTTCACCTAGAACCCAAAGGGGGGGTATTGGCACTTTTCATGAAAAAATGTGAAAAATTAAAATTTTTAAAAATGAAATAAATGCCTTCTATACACCTCAAACATTCACTCTATAATGAAAGACTGTTGTTTTTCGCAATATTTTTGGAAATTTGGGCTCTTTTACTAACATTAACACTACGCTGAGGCATCTTTAATGCTCATTTCTTGTCTTTTATGATTTATTCTGGGTTTTATTTTGTTTATTTGATGAAATTTATATGTTTATTTGAAGAAAATGAACAACAATACACACCATGTAAACATTTTTGTTTGATTCGTGTCGAGTGAGATTTTCACCTAGAACCCAAAGGGGGGGGGGTATTGGCACTTTTCATGGAAAAATGTGAAAAATTAAAATTTCTAAAAATGAATTAAATGCCTTCTATACACCTCATACATTCACTCTATAATGGAAGATTGTTGTTTTTCGCAATATTTTTGGAAATTTTGGCTCTTTTACTAACATTAACACTTGCGCTGAGGCATCTTTTATGCTCATTTCTTGTCTTTAATGATTTATTCTGGGTTTTAATTTGTTTATTTGATGAAAATGAACAACAATACACACCATGGAAACATTTTTGTTTGATTTGTGTCGAGTGAGAATTTCACTTAGAACCCAAAGGGGGGGGTATTGGCACTTTTCATGGAGAAATGTGAAAAATTAAAATTTCTAAAAATGAAATAAATGTCTTCTATACACCTCAAACATTCACTCTAAAATGGAAGATTGTTGTTTTTCGCAATATTTTTGGAAATTTGGGCTCTTTTACTAACATTATTACTTGCCCTGAGGCATCTTTTATGCTCATTTCTTGTCTTTAATGATTTATTCTGGGTTTTATTTTGTTTATTTGATGAAAATGAACAACAATACACACCATGGAAACATTTTTGTTTGATTCGTGTCGAGTGAGATTTTCACCTAGAACCCAAAGGGGGGGGTATTGGCACTTTTCATGGAAAAATGTGAAAAATTAAAATTTCTAAAAATGAAATAAATGCCTTCTATACACCTCAAACATTCACTCTATAATGGAAGATTGTTGTTTTTCGCAATATTTTTGGAAATTTTGGCTCTTTTACTAACATTTACACTTTCGCTGAGGCATCTTTTATGCTCATTTCTTGTCTTTAATGATTTATTCTGGGTTTTATTTTGTTTATTTGATGAAAATGAACAACAATACACACCATTGAAACATTTTTGTTTGATTTGTGTCGAGTGAGAATTTCACTTAGAACCCAAAGGGGGGGGTATTGGCACTTTTCATGGAAAAATGTGAAAAATTAAAATTTCTAATAATGAAATAAATGCCTTCTATACACCTCAAACATTCACTCTATAATGGAAGATTGTTGTTTTTCGCAATATTTTTGGAAATTTGGGCTCTTTTACTAACAGTAACACTTGCGCTGAGGCATCTTTTATGCTCATTTCTTGTATTTAATGATTTATTCTGGGTTTTATTTTGTTTATTTGATGAAAATGAACAACAATACACACCATGGAAACATTTTTGTTTGGTTCGTGTCGAGTGAGATTTTCACCTAGAAGCCAAAGGTATTGGCACTTTTCATGGAAAAATGTGAAAAATTAAAATTTCTAAAAATGAAATAAATGCCTTCTATACACCTCAAACATTCACTCTTTAATGGAAGATTGTTGTTTTTCGCAATATTGTTGGAAATTTGTGCTCTTTTACTAACATTAACACTTGCGCTGAGGCATCTTTTATGCTAATTTCTTGTCTTTAATGATTTATTCTGGGTTTTATTTTCTTCATTTGATGAAAATGAACAATACACACCATGGAAACATTTTTCTTTGATTTGCGTCGAGTGAGATTTTCACCTAGACCCCAAAGGGTGAGGTATTGGCACTTTTCATGTAAAAATGTGAAAAATTAAAATTTCTAAAAATGAAATAAATGCCTTCTATACACCTCAAACATTCACTCTATAATGGAAGATTGTTGTTTTTCGCAATATTTTTGGAAATTTGGGCTCTTTTACTAACATTAACACTTGCGCTGAGGTATCTTTTATGCTCATTTCTTGTCTTTAATGATTTATTCTGGGTTTTATTTTGTTTATTTGATGAAAATGAACAACAATACACACCATGGAAACATTTTTGTTTGATTCGTGTCGAGTGAGATTTTCACCTAGAACCCAAAAGGGGGGGTTTTGGCACTTTTCATGGAAAAATGTGAAAAATTAAAATTTCTAAAAATGAAATAAATGCCTTCTATACACCTCAAACATTCACTCTATAATGGAAGATTGTTGTTTTTCGCAATATTTTTGGAAATTTGGGCTCTTTTACTAACATTAACACTTGCGCTGAGGCATCTTTTATGCTCATTTCTTGTCTTCTAATGATTTATTCTGGGTTTTATTTTGTTTATTTGATGAAAATGAACAACAATACACACCATGGAAACATTTTTGTTTGATTCGTGTCGAGAGAGATTTTCACCTAGAACCCAAAGGGGGGGTATTGGCACTTTTAATGGAAAAATGTGAAAAATTAAAATTTTTAAAAATGAAATAAATGCCTTCTATACACCTCAAACATTCACTCTATAATGAAAGACTGTTGATTTTCGCAATATTTTTGGAAATTTGGGCTCTTTTACTAACATTAACACTACGCTGAGGCATCTTTAATGCTCATTTCTTGTCTTTTATGATTTATTCTGGGTTTTATTTTGTTTATTTGATGAAATTTATATGTTTATTTGAAGAAAATGAACAACAATACACACCATGGAAACATTTTTGTTTGATTCGTGTCGAGTGAGATTTTCACCTAGAACCCAAAGGGGGGGGGTATTGGCACTTTTCATGGAAAAATGTGAAAAATTAAAATTTCTAAAAATGAATTAAATGCCTTCTATACACCTCATACATTCACTCTATAATGGAAGATTGTTGTTTTTCGCAATATTTTTGGAAATTTGGGCTCTTTTACTAACATTAAAACTTGCGCTGAGGCATCTTTTATGCTCATTTCTTGTCTTTAATGATTTATTCTGGGTTTTATTTTGTTTATTTGATGAAAATGAACAACAATACACACCATGGAAACATTTTTGTTTGATTCGTGTCGAGTGAGATTTTCACCTAGAACCCAAGGGGGGGGGGGTATTGGCACTTTTCATGGAAAAATGTGAAAAATTAAAATTTCTAAAAATGAAATAAATGCCTTCTATACACCTCAAACATTCACTCTATAATGAAAGACTGTTGTTTTTCGCAATATTTTTGGAAATTTGGGCTCTTTTACTAACATTAACACTTACGCTGAGGCATCTTTTATGCTCATTTCTTGTCTTTAATGATTTATTCTGGGTTTTATTTTGTTTATTTGATGAAAATGAAAAACAATACACACCATGGAAACATTTTTGTTTGATTCGTGTCGAGTGAGATTTTCACCTAGAACCCAAAGGGGGGGGTATTGGCACTTTTCATGGAAAAATGTGAAAAATTAAAATTTCTAAAAATGAAATAAATGCCTTCTATACACCTCAAACATTCACTCTATAATGAAAGACTGTTGTTTTTCGCAATATTTTTGGAAATTTGGGCTCTTTTACTAACATTAACACTTACGCTGAGGCATCTTTTATGCTCATTTCTTGTCTTTAATGATTTATTCTGGGTTTTATTTTGTTTATTTGATGAAAATGAACAACAATACACACCATGGAAACATTTTTCTTTGATTTGCGTCGAGTGAGATTTTCACCTAGACCCCAAAGGGTGGGGTATTGGCACTTTTCATGTAAAAATGTGAAAAATTAAAATTTTTAAAAATGAAATAAATGCCTTCTATACACCTCAAACATTCACTCTATAATGGAAGATTGTTGTTTTTCGCAATATTTTTGGAAATTTGGGCTCTTTAACTAACATTAACACTTGCGCTGAGGTATCTTTTATGCTCATTTCTTGTCTTTTATGATTTATTCTGGGTTTTATTTTGTTTATTTGATGAAAATGAAGAAGAATACACACCATCGAAACATTTTTTTTGAATCGTGTCGAGTGAGATTTTCACCTAGAACCCAAAAGGGGGGGTATTGGCACTTTTCATGGAAAAATGTGAAAAATTAAAATTTCTAAAAATGAAATAAATGCCTTCTATACACCTCAAACATTCACTCTATAACGGAAGATTGTTGTTTTTCGCAATATTTTTGGAAATTTGGGCTCTTTTACTAACATTAATACTTGCGCCGAGGCATCTTTTATGCTCATTTCTTGTCTTTAATGATTTATTCTGGGTTTTATTTTGTTTATTTGATGAAAATGAACAACAATACACACCATGGAAACATTTTTGTTTGATTCGTGTCGAGTGAGATTTTCACCTAGAACCCAAAGGGGGGCGTATTGGCACTTTTCATGGAAAAATGTGAAAAATTAAAATTTCTAAAAATGAAATAAATGCCTTCTATACACCTCAAACATTCACTCTATAATGGAAGATTGTTGTTTTTCGCAATATTTTTGGAAATTTGGGCTCTTTTACTAACATTAACACTTTCGCTGAGGCATCTTTTATGCTCATTTCTTGTCTTTAATGATTTATTTTGGGTTTTAATTTGTTTATTTGATGAAAATGAACAACAATACACACCATGGAAACATTTTTGTTTGATTTGTGTCGAGTGAGAATTTCACTTAGAACCCAAAGGGGGGGGTATTGGCACTTTTCATGGAAAAATGTGAAAAATTAAAATTTCTAATAATGAAATAAATGCCTTCTATACACCTCAAACATTCACTCTAAAATGGAAGATTGTTGTTTTTCGCAATATTTTTGGAAATTTGGGCTCTTTTACTAACATTAACACTTGCGCTGAGGCATCTTTTATGCTCATTTCTTGTCTTTAATGATTTATTCTGGGTTTTATTTTCTTTATTTGATGAAAATGAACAACAATACACACCATGGAAACATTTTTCTTTGATTTGCGTCGAGTGAGATTTTCACCTCGACCCCAAAGGGTGGGGTATTGGCACTATTCATGTAAAAATGTGAAAAATTAAAATTTCTAAAAATGAAATAAATGCCTTCTATACACCTCAAACATTCACTCTATAATGGAAGATTGTTGTTTTTCGCAATATTTTTGGAAATTTGGGCTCTTTTACTAACATTAACACTTGCGCTGAGGTATCTTTTATGCTCATTTCTTGTCTTTAATGATTTATTCTGGGTTTTATTTTGTTTATTTGATGAAAATGAACAAGAATACACACCATCGAAACATTTTTTTTGAATCGTGTCGAGTGAGATTTTTACCTAGAACCCAAAAGGGGGGGTATTGGCACTTTTCATGGAAAAATGTGAAAAATTAAAATTTCTAAAAATGAAATAAATGCCTTCTATACACCTCAAACATTCACTCTATAACGGAAGATTGTTGTTTTTCGCAATATTTTTGGAAATTTGGGCTCTTTTACTAACATTAATACTTGCGCTGAGGCATCTTTTATGCTCATTTCTTGTCTTTAATGATTTATTCTGGGTTTTATTTTGTTTATTTGATGAAAATGTACAACAATACACACCATGGAAACATTTTTGTTTGATTCGTGTCGAGAGAGATTTTCACCTAGAACCCAAAGGGGGGGTATTGGCACTTTTCATGGAAAATTGTGAAAAATTAAAATTTTTAAAAATGAAATAAATGCCTTCTATACACCTCAAACATTCACTCTATAATGAAAGACTGTTGTTTTTCGCAATATTTTTGGAAATTTGGGCTCTTTTACTAACATTAACACTACGCTGAGGCATCTTTTATGCTCATTTCTTGTCTTTTATGATTTATTCTGGGTTTTATTTTGTTTATTTGATGAAATTTATTTGTTTATTTGAAGAAAATGAACAACAATACACACCATGTAAACATTTTTGTTTGATTCGTGTCGAGTGAGATTTTCACCTAGAACCCAAAGGGGGGGGGGTATTGGCACTTTTCATGGAAAAATGTGAAAAATTAAAATTTCTAAAAATGAATTAAATGCCTTCTATACACCTCATACATTCACTCTATAATGGAAGATTGTTGTTTTTCGCAATATTTTTGGAAATTTGGGCTCTTTTACTAACATTAAAACTTGCGCTGAGGCATCTTTTATGCTCATTTCTTGTCTTTAATGATTTATTCTGGGTTTTATTTTGTTTATTTGATGAAAATGAACAACAATACACACCATGGAAACATTTTTGTTTGATTCGTGTCGAGTGAGATTTTCACCTAGAACCCAAGGGGGGGGGTATTGGCACTTTTCATGGAAAAATGTGAAAAATTAAAATTTCTAAAAATGAAATAAATGCCTTCTATACACCTCAAACATTCACTCTATAATGAAAGACTGTTGTTTTTCGCAATATTTTTGGAAATTTGGGCTCTTTTACTAACATTAACACTTACGCTGAGGCATCTTTTATGCTCATTTCTTGTCTTTAATGATTTATTCTGGGTTTTATTTTGTTTATTTGATGAAAATGAACATTAATACACACCATCGAAACATTTTTGTTTGATTCGTGTCGAGTGAGATTTTCACCTAGAACCCATAAGGGGGGGGTATTGGCACTTTTCATGGAAAAATGTGAAAAATTAAAATTTCTATAAATGAAATAAATGCCTTCTATACACCTCAAACATTCACTCTATAATGGAAGATTGTTGTTTTTCGCAATATTTTTGGAAATTTGGGCTCTTTTACTAACATTAACACTTGCGCTGAGGTATCTTTTATGCTCATTTCTTGTCTTTAATGATTTATTCTGGGTTTTATTTTGTTTATTTGATGAAAATGAACAACAATACACACCATGGAAACATTTTTGTTTGATTCGTGTCGAGTGAGATTTTCACCTAGAACCCAAAGGGGGGGTATTGGCACTTTTCATGGAAAAATGTGAAAAATTAAAATTTCTAAAAATGAAATAAATGCCTTCTATACACCTCAAACATTCACTCTATAATGGAAGATTGTTGTTTTTCGCAATATTTTTGGAAATTTGGGCTCTTTTACTAACATTAACACTTGCGCTGAGGCATCTTTTATGCTCATTTCTTGTCTTCTAATGATTTATTCTGGGTTTTATTTTGTTTATTTGATGAAAATGAACAACAATACACACCATGGAAACATTTTTGTTTGATTCGTGTCGAGAGAGATTTTCACCTAGAACCCAAAGGGGGGGTATTGGCACTTTTCATGGAAAAATGTGAAAAATTAAAATTTTTAAAAATGAAATAAATGCCTTCTATACACCTCAAACATTCACTCTATAATGAAAGACTGTTGTTTTTCGCAATATTTTTGGAAATTTGGGCTCTTTTACTAACATTAACACTACGCTGAGGCATCTTTTATGCTCATTTCTTGTCTTTTATGATTTATTCTGGGTTTTATTTTGTTTATTTGATGAAATTTATATGTTTATTTGAAGAAAATGAACAACAATACACACCATGTAAACATTTTTGTTTGATTCGTGTCGAGTGAGATTTTCACCTAGAACCCAAAGGGGGGGGGGTATTGGCACTTTTCATGGAAAAATGTGAAAAATTAAAATTTCTAAAAATGAATTAAATGCCTTCTATACACCTCATACATTCACTCTATAATGGAAGATTGTTGTTTTTCGCAATATTTTTGGAAATTTGGGCTCTTTTACTAACATTAAAACTTGCGCTGAGGCATCTTTTATGCTCATTTCTTGTCTTTAATGATTTATTCTGGGTTTTATTTTGTTTATTTGATGAAAATGAACAACAATACACACCATGGAAACATTTTTGTTTGATTCGTGTCGAGTGAGATTTTCACCTAGAACCCAAGGGGGGGGGTATTGGCACTTTTCATGAAAAAATGTGAAAAATTAAAATTTCTAAAAATGAAATAAATGCCTTCTATACACCTCAAACATTCACTCTATAATGAAAGACTGTTGTTTTTCGCAATATTTTTGGAAATTTGGGCTCTTTTACTAACATTAACACTTACGCTGAGGCATCTTTTATGCTCATTTCTTGTCTTTAATGATTTATTCTGGGTTTTATTTTGTTTATTTGATGAAAATGAACAACAATACACACCATGGAAACATTTTTGTTTGATTCGTGTCGAGTGAGATTTTCACCTAGAACCCAAAGGGGGGTATTGGCACTTTTCATGGAAAAATGTGAAAAATTAAAATTTCTAAAAATGAAATAAATGCCTTCTATACACCTCAAACATTCACTCTATAATGAAAGACTGTTGTTTTTCGCAATATTTTTGGAAATTTGGGCTCTTTTACTAACATTAATAATTGCGCTGAGGCATCTTTTATGCTCATTTCTTGTCTTTAATGATTTATTCTGGGTTTTATTTTGTTTATTTGATGAAAATGAACAACAATACACACCATGGAAACATTTTTGTTTGATTCGTGTCGAGTGAGATTTTCACCTAGAACCCAAAGGGGGGCGTATTGGCACTTTTCATGGAAAAATGTGAAAAATTAAAATTTATAAAAATGAAATAAATGCCTTCTATACACCTCAAACATTCACTCTATAATGGAAGATTGTTGTTTTTCGCAATATTTTTGGAAATTTGGGCTCTTTTACTAACATTAACACTTTCGCTGAGGCATCTTTTATGCTCGTTTCTTGTCTTTAATGATTTATTCTGGGTTTTAATTTGTTTATTTGATGAAAATGAACAACAATACACACCATGGAAACATTTTTGTTTGATTTGTGTCGAGTGAGAATTTCACTTAGAACCCAAAGGGGGGGGTATTGGCACTTTTCATGGAAAAATGTGAAAAATTAAAATTTCTAATAATGAAATAAATGCCTTCTATACACCTCAAACATTCACTCTAAAATGGAAGATTGTTGTTTTTCGCAATATTTTTGGAAATTTGGGCTCTTTTACTAACATTAACACTTGCGCTGAGGCATCTTTTATGCTCATTTCTTGCCTTTAATGATTTATTCTGGGTTTTATTTTGTTTATTTGATGAAAATGAACAACAATACACACCATGGAAACATTTTTGTTTAATTCGTGTCGAGTGAGATTTTCACCTAGAACCCAAAGGGGGGGGTATTGGCACTTTTCATGGAAAAATGTGAAAAATTAAAATTTCTAAAAATGAAATAAATGCCTTCTATACACCTCAAAAATTCACTCTTTAATGGAAGATTGTTGTTTTTCGCAATATTTTTGGAAATTTGTGCTCTTTTACTAACATTAACACTTGCGCTGAGGCATCTTTTATGCTCATTTCTTGTCTTTAATGATTTATTCTGGGTTTTATTTTGTTTATTTGATGAAAATGAACAAGAATACACACCATCGAAACATTTTTTTTGAATCGTGTCGAGTGAGATTTTTACCTAGAACCCAAAAGGGGGGGTATTGGCACTTTTCATGGAAAAATGTGAAAAATTAAAATTTCTAAAAATGAAATAAATGCCTTCTATACACCTCAAACATTCACTATATAACGGAAGATTGTTGTTTTTCGCAATATTTTTGGAAATTTGGGCTCTTTTACTAACATTAATACTTGCGCTGAGGCATCTTTTATGCTCATTTCTTGTCTTTAATGATTTATTCTGGGTTTTATTTTGTTTATTTGATGAAAATGTACAACAATACACACCATGGAAACATTTTTGTTTGATTCGTGTCGAGAGAGATTTTCACCTAGAACCCAAAGGGGGGTATTGGCACTTTTCATGGAAAAATGTGAAAAATTAAAATTTTTAAAAATGAAATAAATGCCTTCTATACACCTCAAACATTCACTCTATAATGAAAGACTGTTGTTTTTCGCAATATTTTTGGAAATTTGGGCTCTTTTACTAACATTAACACTACGCTGAGGCATCTTTTATGCTCATTTCTTGTCTTTTATGATTTATTCTGGGTTTTATTTTGTTTATTTGATGAAATTTATTTGTTTATTTGAAGAAAATGAACAACAATACACACCATGGAAACATTTTTGTTTGATTCGTGTCGAGTGAGATTTTCACCTAGAACCCAAAGGGGGGGGTATTGGCACTTTTCATGGAAAAATGTGAAAAATTAAAATTTCTAAAATGAAATAAATGCCTTCTATACACCTCAAACATTCACTCTATAATGAAAGACTGTTGTTTTTTCGCAATATTTTTGGAAATTTGGGCTCTTTTACTAACATTAACACTTACGCTGAGGCATCTTTTATGCTCATTTCTTGTCTTTAATGATTTATTCTGGGTTTTATTTTGTTTATTTGATGAAAATGAACAACAATACACACCATGGAAACATTTTTCTTTGATTTGCGTCGAGTGAGATTTTCACCTAGACCCCAAAGGGTGGGGTATTGGCACTTTTCATGTAAAAATGTGAAAAATTAAAATTTCTAAAAATGAAATAAATGCCTTCTATACACCTCAAACATTCACTCTATAATGGAAGATTGTTGTTTTTCGCAATATTTTTGGAAATTTGGGCTCTTTAACTAACATTAACACTTGCGCTGAGGTATCTTTTATGCTCATTTCTTGTCTTTTATGATTTATTCTGGGTTTTATTTTGTTTATTTGATGAAAATGAAGAAGAATACACACCATCGAAACATTTTTTTTGAATCGTGTCGAGTGAGATTTTTACCTAGAACCCAAAAGGGGGGGTATTGGCACTTTTCATGGAAAAATGTGAAAAATTAAAATTTCTAAAAATGAAATAAATGCCTTCTATACACCTCAAACATTCACTCTATAACGGAAGATTGTTGTTTTTCGCAATATTTTTGGAAATTTGGGCTCTTTTACTAACATTAATACTTGCGCTGAGGCATCTTTTATGCTCATTTCTTGTCTTTAATGATTTATTCTGGGTTTTATTTTGTTTATTTGATGAAAATGAACAACAATACACACCATGGAAACATTTTTGTTTGATTCGTGTCGAGTGAGATTTTCACCTAGAACCCAAAGGGGGCGTATTGGCACTTTTCATGGAAAAATGTGAAAAATTAAAATTTCTAAAAATGAAATAAATGCCTTCTATACACCTCAAACATTCACTCTATAATGGAAGATTGTTGTTTTTCGCAATATTTTTGGAAATTTGGGCTCTTTTACTAACATTAACACTTTCGCTGAGGCATCTTTTATGCTCATTTCTTGTCTTTAATGATTTATTCTGGGTTTTAATTTGTTTATTTGATGAAAATGAACAACAATACACACCATGGAAACATTTTTGTTTGATTTGAGTCGAGTGAGAATTTCACTTAGAACCCAAAGGGGGGGGTATTGGCACTTTTCATGGAAAAATGTGAAAAATTAAAATTTCTAATAATGAAATAAATGCCTTCTATACACCTCAAACATTCACTCTAAAATGGAAGATTGTTGTTTTTCGCAATATTTTTGGAAATTTGGGCTCTTTTACTAACATTAACACTTTCGCTGAGGCATCTTTTATGCTCATTTCTTGCCTTTAATGATTTATTCTGGGTTTTATTTTGTTTATTTGATGAAAATGAACAACAATACACACCATGGAAACATTTTTGTTTAATTCGTGTCGAGTGAGATTTTCACCTAGAACCCAAAGGGGGGGGTATTGGCACTTTTCATGGAAAAATGTGAAAAATTAAAATTTCTAAAATGAAATAAATGCCTTCTATACACCTCAAAAATTCACTCTTTAATGGAAGATTGTTGTTTTTCGCAATATTTTTGGAAATTTGTGCTCTTTTACTAAC